>NC_089873.1:165012500-165120000 GCF_040182565.1 Anser cygnoides | reverse complement strand
TCTACTGCAATAGGAACTCCAGTAAGATTTAGTAGCTGATATAAGGGACTGCAACAGTATGAAATGAAACAAGATGAAAGTGAACTCTCACATGAAGTCAACTAATAATGACATGTGGCAGATACTCCTGTTATCAGGAGGAGAGCTATACCTGGAAAGAAAATTGTAATGTTCTTGCAACCAGTGTTATACTGAAAACTGATCTAAATAAAACAGTTAATTTATAGCAACTGCTAACATAGCTGTAAGATATTGCATAGAAAGAGAGGAGGAAATTAGAAAATTAACTTCTCTGGGGAACTTGCCCCATAAAATTAGTTAGATGTGATAAAATGAGGATAAAAAAGTGAACATCTAGTCTTTCTGTTTAAATCTGCAATTCCCATCCCTGGTTAACAGTAGAGGAAGGGTAAAACTAGAGCTACTTTATAGATTGTACTGATAGAAAGATGTTATAGAGATAAAGCAAGTGCATGGATCTTTTCTGGAGTTTACAATTTTATTTGCAAAGTAGTCTGATGCTATGTTTTAACAGCTCTCATTAATCTGTTCATCAACAGCAGAATTGGGGGAACTTCTATTTTATAAAGAATATTTTGTTTCCTTAGACTTTGGTTTCAGCTCAAATTTGGCTGGAAGTTTCTAGGGATATGCACCTGCAAGGGACTGTCTTATTCCCATTTCACTGAAGAAATGCAGGAAGGCTGCCAGGCTCTGCGGCAGCTGGAGTAAAGTCAGACTTCCCTTACATTACAAGTCCTGAAAGATCTTTTCAGGAAACCATGCCCCAACTCTTTGAGACATAACCCCAAAATTCAAAACCTTAAGAAGGCTATCCAGATTTCAGGATAATTGTTGAGGACTCAAGGGCTGAGTCCGAGTCAATTTCTGTATTCCATAGAATATTATACAAAAGCTTGTATTTTCATTTCTCCTAAATCAGACTCTAGAATTGCTGTATCTAGGTGGCAGGTGTGACCCAGGGTAGGAAGTGCATTTCAGTGTTCCCAGCCCTAGGACAGACAAACCATCCAGCAGATGCTTTATTTGGAAACTTAGTTTGGATTTAGTAAGACTATCAAAGAGAGCTTCACTGGAATTCTTTTGGTCTAGTACACATAAGAAAATCTTTAGTTTTGTAAGTCTGGCAGTTCTGCATTATGCACTATGTTTTTGCTGCAATTGCAGTTAACTTACAGTTTTTAACTTGATATGTTAAAAGTGATGCTTTCTGTAAAATGAGATCTGGTAAGCAGAAGACATTGACTGAGAACCTGAAACAGTCCATCTTTTTTCTATCAGTAGAAACACATAGTGCATCATAGTGCATTTTTGGCTGCGTGCTTTTTTGAACAACCAGTCTTTTCGATCTTATATGACTTTGTAAAAAAAAAAAAAAGAAAAATAATAATAAAAAAATAATAATGGAGAAACTGTTAAGAAGCTATCTTTCTTCCTCTATAAAAACTCCAGTTGTGTGGAAGTGAACCCCATCCTGGAAATCATTGGTCTTCTTTTCTAGCTCTGTAATTTAAGTTTAAATATGTCTCTTTTATGTTAGAAAGATAGCCGTGCACGCACATGTTCACTTTCAGCTGAAAACACATCTGTAGTCTGAAGCATATATACATATATATTTTTTTTTCTTAATTTGCAACTATATTTTCAGATAAATTGGGGCTGGCTACCTAACTGTATGATGACTGCATTGTGACCATCTTTGTTCCAACAGAAAAGATTTACAGGATGCAGAATAGAGCAAAAGGTATAGTTTCTGCAGCAAGTTTCCTTTCCTAGGAGGTTGCGTCTGTGAAGTTTTCTTTCTTTCTCTCTCTTTTTTTTTCTTCTCTCTCTTTCTCTCTCTCTTTACAACAGATAACACCTGTTGAAAATTTTGTCCTGAAAAAAAAGACATGAACTGGCAGAAAAAAACCTGAAAGCACAATTTTCTGGCTCTTTTGACCTCCATAAACACCAGATTCATTACAGCTGGAGCCTGGAAAAGTCATCACATCCTCTTAAGTTCCATAATAAATGCAATTCAAGTGTGCAGCCCGCAGGCTTTTCATATGAAGGTGATCTAGTGTCAGAACAAGATGGTATATAGAGAAATGAATCTCTAGTTCATTAAATAAATTCTTCCACTGGTGAAGAGCTACTCTGAATTTATACAAGAAGAATAAATGTGAGTATGGGAAGTAAAGGAAGGGGAGAATTAATGGGAAATAAAGGTAGAAATGGAAAATTTATTTAATTTTGTGATTCTTTATAAAAGCTACTGTCTTTTGTACTTAGATCAGTCTTCTTCCTTTTTCTACCATCAGACTGTCAGTAACTAAAAATACTTAAATGCTTGGTAAAAAGTGCATGTGAATATGTGCCCTGACTAATGTTATCTTGGTGAATGACATGTTCAGTTTCTTGTAACAAGAAATCTTGTAACCTTTGGAAGTTGTCTTTGTTTCCTGCTTAAAGTCACTTTATTCAGAAACTCACAGCTATGCTTAACCCATCAATTTGGGGACTGTCAGGATTATGTGAGTACATAACTTTCAACTGTAATATAATGTTAATGAGATCTCCAAAACGACAGTTCTTACTCCCCTCTCCTTCACATCCTACTCCCCTTTCAAATTACTTAATTATTAGAGAGCTTCTAAAGGTGTCTTTAAAGTAAGCACATTTGTAAAGAATTTAAATTAAGTACAGTGTGTTTTTTTCTTTAAAAACAAAACAACAACAACAAAAACTTTACTCCATTTGACACCTGTTCAAATATAGGAAGTTATTGTCAGGTTACCTGCATGCTCAGATGTGATGGCTTGTGTCAAATTATTTTGACTGGTAAATCTCTTGTTAGTTCTATCAGTTCCAAACACTATCAGTTACAAAGGTTTCCTGGGAAAGGCAGAAAGCTAGAAGACAAGAATGTGCATTATGAGCCAAAGCATAAACAAGAGAAGCAATGGGACATCAGAGAGTTGATGAGCAAAAAGGAAATGGTTGGAGCTCATGCTTCTTGCTGGAATTTGTTTCTCCCTCCTTTGCAAATTGGTCTCAACCTACTGACCTTCCAATATTCTGCAAGAGTTCTCTGTTTGATGAATCTGGCCTTGGAGAGAGATTAGGGAAAAAAAGCAAAAAACAGTTATCTTGTAGTGATACAGCATTTGGCAAGATTTGCTTAGACTTCTAAATCCTGCTAGTTCGAATGAAGCTAAGAACTTTTCTCCTATGTACATTGTAGCTACTCCTATAAAAGAGTGAGTTGATAGGACAGCAGAAACAGAATAAAACAGAATGAATTCTTGTGATTCTTACATTTGTTTGGTGTGAACAATATTATGCTTGCTTAAAATTTCATGTTATGAAAGTTTTTACACCCTATTCAATGTGACTTGAATTAATGGGGTGTGTGATTTGTATGGATCTAAGTATGGTATCATTGTCAGAGCAGAATTACAGTACTGGCATCCTGATTTCAAGATTTCAATTTAAATGTCTGTGCATTTGTCCAAATAAAAGCACAGTGGACAAGTGCTTTCTTATATCACTATTTACATTAGTAAACTTTGTATGATGGAGAGCCTTTTTAATGAGAAAGTATCACTTCACTAGTATCCTGTGATTACATCTATGGAATTAGAAAACTATCAGAACACTTCTGTCACCTGCTTCTGAATGCACAGCTCTGTCCCAGTAGTGTGCTGTTTCTACACAGGTGTGACACAGCAAGTATGACAGTCAGTGAACCTCAGCTAAGATAAGGCTTTATATTGGAAACAAAATCACAAAACAAGCTGTGTGCAATTCATACACAGATCTAATTTTAATAGGCATTTAATACTCAAGTTGGCATAAACACACAAATAAACTGTGTATGCAATTTTTTACAGTGAAAATTGGAAGGGATATTTCTTTACTGTAAAAATATATGGTAGGTTCTCCTGCTCAGATGACATTGTTGGCAAAAGTGAAATAGTCTTGTCTTTCCATAAAAAAATACTCTGATCTAATCTTTAACATTAAATAAGGGGTGAGGTCACAAAGTCAAATTTTGATACTAAAACAATATTACAGGTTGAATGTTGCCTCAGTGCTACAGTGCTGTATGCTATAGCAAATGATAGCTTGCTTACCTGGAATAATTCTTAACTGGAATGAATGTGAAGCTTTTGGATAGTCTTGAGTTAGGGTCAAAAGTCTGAGGAAGGCTACAGAAACAACTGTAGTTTGAGGAAGCTTGTCAAAACAAACAATTTTCTTCTAAGATGTATATCATTTAGTTTTTGTTTGTTTGTTTTGTTTTGTTTTAAATCTTTAAGACTTAGAGGGTGTTTTTAATTTTCCCCTGAGAATACCTGACAGTCATAATTCCCAGGTCAGAACATCATTAGAAGTGTCATACCTAATACTTTAAAGGCCATTTTCAAGGCCCTGAAGGTATCACCAACACTGACTGTCCCTGCCTGGCCCCCAGGGGATTCACCTACTCTGCCCAGGGCCCAGGGTCACATTTCAGGTCGGGGGCTGTCAGCCCCAGCTGACCAACCCAGCAAGGCCACAGCAGTACTGGTCTCCAGCTCTCCACTGCCCTATCATGGGCCCCACTGAGCCAGGCCCACCTGAGGACCCACACTCCAGCCTGGCCTCAGTCAGTCCTCATTGCCCAGTGCCTGAGGCTGAGGCTACCCATGTGCCTCCAGCTTCCCTCCTCCTGACTGGGGTGATGGGACAGGCCCTTGCTGCCAGGTCCTGCCCTGACAACCCCATGTGGAAGCCTCTAGGTCCCTGGACCACAGGGAGCTGTTGGCCTGTGTAGCACCCAGACAGTCACTGATGGGCCATCCTACCCACAGGAAAAAAAACATAATAATTCTGTGACTGATTTGTACCAGACAGAGACCTCTGAGAATATTACTATGAATGCAGGAAAAATGTTTAATAGTTTTGCTAATATGTCTGTGATCTACAGTCCTAGAAATTGTAACCGGAATTAACCTTGAGAGTCATATAAATGATTTCTTTGTTTTCATCTTAACTATGTCCAAACTGGTCCTACCAAATATTTGTCAAATCTGTTCTTAAAAACCTCCTGTGATGGAAATGTTTTTGTTATTCCCTATGGACACTAAGAATAAATTATTCCCTTCTTTATAACGACCTTTATTCATAAAAAGACTATGCCCTTAGTCTTTCACAGACTAAAGAGTCTTCATACCTACAGTTATTATTTTCAGTCATGTTTCCTGTACTTCTGCACGTTCTTTTTACAAGTTCTCTGGATTCCAAGCAAAGAGAAGATTTTTTTTTTTCAAGTACTACAAACAACACTCATGTTTATAATATCTTGGCACTCCCTCCCCCCCCCCCCACTTTTTTTTTTTTTCTGCAACTTGACATTAACTGATTAAAGACTGGAGTCCATCAAAGACAAACTGAAGAACGCTGATCAAAACAGTCTTCCATTTTGATGGTTAACCTCCGATTTGGTCATCCCGTGCAGTTTTCCAGCAAGCTTTCCTCTCATACTATCATTTCGTCTTTGTTTTGCACCATGTCCTAAGTGTTGCTGTAAGATCATCTGAGCCAATGGTAAAAGTTAGTAACAGACAGCGACTTACTTCCCTCTACTTGTAGGGTTTGTTTATTGTTTGTACCCGCCTCCCCCTCCCCCCAGCAACACTCCTCTTAACTGATTTGTTCTTAGACTGACTTTCATTTTCCAAAGTCTATAAATAGATTAATTGAGGACTTTTTTTCCAGTACATTTCTGGGAACTGAGGTTAGACTACCACAACCAGAAACTTGTTTCCTAGCTCCCTCCTCCCCCATTTATAAAGCTACATGTTGTGTTGTTCTTCTAATCTGAAAACCCCAGCTGTCCTCCATGAGTTTTCAAGGATAATAACAATTGGCTCTGAAACTACTTTGATAAATTCTTTCTTCCTCCAAGTGAGTTTCATTAGACAGTAGTTTGAAGTAATTTAGTCATTACTGTATGAATATCAGTGTTAAAGATGGGGGGGGGGATACCTCACACCTCATTTCCATATTTGCATAGCTTTTGTATAGTCTCGAAACCTAGCAGGAACTGGGAAACAAGGTGAGATTTCGCAACCTCAGAAGAGTTTGCCTTCTTCAGTGAGCACTCAAGAGGCATGAGAAACTTGAGGTCATGGAATTCACAATTCACAAGGAGCTGAAAGCCAGCAGTGGGAGCCTCAGAGACAAATGGTACATCATCCAGCTTGCCTCTGGGGTGCAGTTTCACAATTAGCTTCAGTTAGTCTAAACCACACTGATGTAAAAAGAGATAATTCAGCCCTGCCTCTGCATGTCTTTTGGGAGCAAGAGTAAGACTTCTCTTTTAGAAAAGAATATGGTCTTATATTGACTTGAACTGACTAAAGCATATACTAGGAATGAAAGGCTCCTAAACCAATATTTTTTCCAATGTAATGGCAAGTGAAATAATTATTCCTGAGTTACTCTAGAAATGTTGAATGCAGCCATCTCTCATATGCTTTTTTTTTTTTTTTTTTCTTTTTTCCCACTGCTGGCAAGACAGGCAGCTGCATGCTATCACACCTGGATACACATCAATGCTCATTTATTTACCGAACAGTATGAGAACAGCTGAGTCAGCAAAAACTTTTCTGAGGATGGAAAATAATAGCTTCTAGAGGAGAAAGTCATGACTTAGTCATCCCACCAAAATCAGAGAATGCCTATCTGGTAAACATACATTTCCCAGACTGAAATGATGATATGTTTAATTTATTATGCACACGATCACGTGTGCATTTGAAGGGTGATGAAATTAATGTCTGGTGTGGATTTGTGGGAAGAAAATCATAGAACCATAGAATATCTGATCCGAGTTGGAAGGGACCCACAAGGATCATTGAGTCCAACTCCTGGGTCTCCAAAGGACCACCAAAAAACAAAACAAAACAACAACAAAAAAGCAAGGGTAAATTAATAATTTATTTAAATGTGTAGCAGAATACACATTGACATCAGAATATGTACTAACAAAGCAGAAATATTTTTCTTCTTTGAAATGAATGCACTGGTACATGATGGGGACCACCCAGCTGGAAAGCTATTTTCCAGAAAAGAGCCTAGGAGTCCTGGTGGACACCAAGCTGAACATGAGGCAATAATGTGCCCTTGCCACAGAGGCAAGGGTATCCTGGGCTGAGTTTAAAAGAGTGTTGCCAGCAGGTCGAGAGAGGTGATCCTTCCCCTCACTCAGGATACCTCAGCGCTGGAGAGGTAGTACCTAGAGTACAGTTTTGGGCTCACCAGTACAAGAGAGATATGGTGAAGAAGCTCTTCCTAATATCCAACCTAAACCTCCCCTGGTGCAACTTTAGCCCATTCCCCCTCATCCTGTCACCAGGCACGTGGGAGAATAGACTAACCCCCACCCTGCTACAACCTCCTTTATGGTCATACTGGACAAAGTCCAAAGTAGGGACACAAAGACGATGAAGGGACTGCAGTGTCTCTCCTATGAAGAAAGGTGGGGGGGGGGGGGGGGGGGGGCGGAGGGAAGGGGGGCAGGGGGGTAGAGGGAGGGAGGGGGTAGGATATCTTATCAATGTATATAAATACCTGAAAGGAAAGATCAGAGAAGATGGAGCTAGCCTCTTTTCAGTGGTGCTCAGTGCCAGGACAAGAAGCCATGGTCACAAACCAGAACATAACTGCTTCTGTTTGAACATCAGGAAACACTTTACTATGTGGCTGACTGAGCATGAGCTGTCGAGAGAGGTTGTGAGTCTCCCGCCTTGGAGAGAGCTTCAAAAGCTGCCTGGACATGGTCTTGGGCAAGCAGCTCTAGATGTCCTTGCTTGAGCAGGGGGGTTGGACCAAACGAGCAGAAGAGGCCCCTTCCAACCTTAGTCATTCTGTGTTACTATTAATTTTTTTTTCTTTTTTTTTTTTTTTTTTGTACATCAGTGGAATGGACAGTGGGACAATACTGCTTAACTCGAGCAGTAGTTCTGCCTCTAGCGCATCTTACATGTTTCCACTAGATGGCATTCTGTACTTCAAAACTGATTTTATTATTTTTTTAACATCGTGTTTATATAACTCGGCTTGAGTGACAATTTTTTTCATGAACACCTCTAAAGATTTGGAGTAGCAGAAAGAATATAGTAGCATATTTATAGCCGGCTATTAGAGAATCAGAAGTAGAAACCATGGAGCTATCACTATCGCTTAAGTTTATACAGATGCACTTATTCAAGATCATTCTCTGTACAACTTTAGTATTGAGATAGTACCACTGAACTCAATGAGGTAAGAATTATACTATTCTGTTGCTGCAGTAGTTCTAAAGATTTCTTAGTCAAATTATTAGCATTGATTTGTTTAGACTTCATTAGTTTACCTTTATGTAAAATGACATGTAACCCCCTAAACATGAAATTCCTCTGATTAATCTACCTTGAACATTCTACTTCATTCCTGAACTACTTATGCCTAATCGTTTCGTGATTCTATCCTAAAAAAGAGCTAGTAAATTGATTTTAGTTTTTAAACCGTCGATTAAATCAAGATGATTATTTGTTTTCCTACTACATCTGAAGATAAGCTTTTGTTTTCTCATAAGTCTTGGAACCCAAATAATTACTGCTTAACATCTTACTATTTAAATTAAATAGTTATGTCATAACTGTAAAATAGCTAAGATGATTCCTGAGTTGTTACTGTGCAGTCAGGTTTGGTATGCGTTGCAGATAACATCGGTGATACTAGAGGCACTCCTCTGAGGCACAGTCTGCTCATATTGGGAGGACACTTCAACACAGCGGGGAAGTGACTGGATAAACTGTACCACAGGAAGAAGAGGGTAAGATTAAATCAAACTGTTGAGGTATGAAACACTGAACGTTTGTATTAGAGGAAAAGAATATACAACAACCTCAGAAGAAAGAACAAGAAAGAAAAGAAAGTTTATAAGATAAAAATAAAGATGGGAATGAAGGTTTATGGAAAGTGCGAAAGAAAAATAAAACTAAAGACTGAAAAATAAAAATGTAATTTATAAGCCCCTCCCAAATTGTCAAAAACAGCTTAGTTTGAGGTGAAATTGTCCTGTTAAATACTTTTCAGCTTACAGAGTTGTCTCACATAGGGAGCTTCCAATTAACCTTGGCCTTTCTTTTCATTCTATGTTTTTCCCTTTCCTTTCCTTTCCTTTCCTTTCCTTTCCTTTCCTTTCCTTTCCTTTCCTTTCCTTTCCTTTCCTTTCCTTTCCTTTCCTTTCCTTTCCTTTCCTTTCCTTTCCTTTCCTTTCCTTTCCTTTCCTTTCCTTTCCTTTCCTTTCCTTTCCTTTCCTTTCCTTTCCTTTCTCCTTTCCTTTCCTTTCTCCTTTCCTTTCCTTTCTCCTTTCCTTTCCTTTCTCCTTTCCTTTCCTTTCTCCTTTCCTTTCCTTTCTCCTTTCCTTTCCTTTCTCCTTTCCTTTCCTTTCTCCTTTCCTTTCCTTTCTCCTTTCCTTTCCTTTCTCCTTTCCTTTCCTTTCTCCTTTCCTTTCCTTTCTCCTTTCCTTTCCTTTCTCCTTTCCTTTCCTTTCTCCTTTCCTTTCCTTTCTCCTTTCCTTTCCTTTCTCCTTTCCTTTCCTTTCTCCTTTCCTTTCCTTTCTCCTTTCCTTTCCTTTCTCCTTTCCTTTCCTTTCTCCTTTCCTTTCCTTTCTCCTTTCCTTTCCTTTCTCCTTTCCTTTCCTTTCTCCTTTCCTTTCCTTTCTCCTTTCCTTTCCTTTCTCCTTTCCTTTCCTTTCTCCTTTCCTTTCCTTTCTCCTTTCCTTTCCTTTCTCCTTTCCTTTCCTTTCTCCTTTCCTTTCCTTTCTCCTTTCCTTTCCTTTCTCCTTTCCTTTCCTTTCTCCTTTCCTTTCCTTTCTCCTTTCCTTTCCTTTCTCCTTTCCTTTCCTTTCTCCTTTCCTTTCCTTTCTCCTTTCCTTTCCTTTCTCCTTTCCTTTCCTTTCTCCTTTCCTTTCCTTTCTCCTTTCCTTTCCTTTCTCCTTTCCTTTCCTTTCTCCTTTCCTTTCCTTTCTCCTTTCCTTTCCTTTCTCCTTTCCTTTCCTTTCTCCTTTCCTTTCCTTTCTCCTTTCCTTTCCTTTCTCCTTTCCTTTCCTTTCTCCTTTCCTTTCCTTTCTCCTTTCCTTTCCTTTCTCCTTTCCTTTCCTTTCTCCTTTCCTTTCCTTTCTCCTTTCCTTTCCTTTCTCCTTTCCTTTCCTTTCTCCTTTCCTTTCCTTTCTCCTTTCCTTTCCTTTCTCCTTTCCTTTCCTTTCTCCTTTCCTTTCCTTTCTCCTTTCCTTTCCTTTCTCCTTTCCTTTCCTTTCTCCTTTCCTTTCCTTTCTCCTTTCCTTTCCTTTCTCCTTTCCTTTCCTTTCTCCTTTCCTTTCCTTTCTCCTTTCCTTTCCTTCTCCTTTCCTTTCCTTTCTCCTTTCCTTTCCTTTCTCCTTTCCTTTCCTTTCTCCTTTCCTTTCCTTTCTCCTTTCCTTTCCTTTCTCCTTTCCTTTCCTTTCTCCTTTCCTTTCCTTTCTCCTTTCCTTTCCTTTCTCCTTTCCTTTCCTTTCCTTTCCTTTCCTTTCCTTTCCTTTCCTTATTCTGATGCTGCATTTAAAGTTAGTTATGATTTTAGTTCCATTTAGTTCATACAAAAGGTAAATTCATAGAAAATACAAAATATCTACCATATTAGGTCTTTGTTCAGATGACATTCTTCTTTAAATAAGTTTATAATTTAAAGAGTTTCATCTTAAAAATAAAATAAATTAAAATAAAATAAAATAAAATAAAATAATAATGAAATAAAATACATAAAATGAAATAAAATTAATAAACAAAGCAAGAAAACCAAATAAACTCTCTAAAGAAAAAGAGAAAAATGACAACAAAACAACAAAACAGTATATGGATTTCTATATGAAGTGTAGCTAGTCTTTTGGAACAACAACAAAAAATATCTAGACTTAAAAATGTAATTTAAATTTAAAAATGCAAAATTAAATTTCAAGCATCATCAGCTTGTTTTTTCCTTTCTCTCTTCTGCCAGAGTCAGTGTGTAGTGGGTTTACATGGCAAAGGTTTGGTAGTGGGGGGCTGCAGGGGTGGCTTCTGTGAGAAGAATCCAGAAGCTGCCCCATGTTAGATAAGGGCCAGTTTCAGCTGTCTCCAAAAGGACCCGCTGCTGCCCAGAGCTGAACCAACAAGTTATATTGTTTGCGCCTCTGTGAGAGAAGATTTAAGAGAAGGAAAAAAAGAAACTTCTGCACAACAGCAGCTGGGAGAATGAGTGAGAAACAGCCCTGCAGATACCAAAGTCAGTGCAGAAGGGCAGGAGGTACCCCAGGCACTGGAGCCGAAGTTCCCCTGCGGCCTATGGAGAGGCCCCTGGTGGAGCAGGCTGTCCCCCTGCAGCCCATGGGTCCCACACGGAGCAGATCTCCACGCTGCAGCCCGTGGAGGAGCCCCCGGTGGAGCAGGTGGATGTGGCCTGGAGGAGGCTGCGGCCCATGGAGAGCCCCCGCAGGAGCAGGCCCCGGGCCGGAGCTGCAGCCCGTGGAGAGGAGCCCACGCAGGAGCAGGGGGCCTGGGGGGAGCTGCCGCCTGTGGGGGACCCGTGTTGGAGCAGTTTGCTCCTGGGGGATGGACTCCGTGGTATAGACCCATACTGAAGAAGTTCTTGAATAGCTGCTGCCTGCGGGCAGCACCCCCAGGATCAGTTTGGGAAGGACGGCATCCCATAGGAGGGACCCCTGGCTGGAGCAGGGGCAGAGAGTGACTGTGAAGGAGCGGCAGAGACGAAGTGTTAGGGACTGATTGTAGCCCCCATTCCTCATTCCCCTGAGCTGCACGAGGGGAGGAGGTGGAAGAGGGTGGATGGGGGGAAGGTGGTTTTGGTTTCTTTCCTTTGCTTCTCACTTCTCTAGCTTGTTAGTAATAGGCAATAAATTTTACTAATCACCCTACTCTGAGCCAGTTTTGCCCGTCATAATTGTTGAGTGATCTCCCCATCCTTATCTCAAACTTTGAGCCCTTTTCATCATATTTTCTCCCCTTCCCCTTTGAGAAGGGGGAGTGAGAGAATGGTTGTAGTGGAGCTTGGTTGCCCACCTAAGTAAAACCACCATACAGTGACATGTACTTAACGTCAGACTAGGCTTTAAGTCGGACTGACACTGAAGTGTCATTTGTATAATGTGCACTTGCAGTCCAGAAAGCCAACAGTATCCTGGGCTGTATCAAAAGAAGTGTGTCTAGCAGGTCAAGGGAGATGATTGCCCCCCTCTACTCTGTTCTCGTAAGACCCCACCTAAAGTACTGAATCCAGGTTTGGGGCCCCCAGCACAAGAAGGACATGAAAGTATTTGAACAAGTCCAGAGGAGGCCTGCAAAGATGATCAAGGGGATGGAGCACCACTCCTACAAAGACAAAATGAGGGAGTTAGGGTTGTCCAACCTGGAGAAGAGAAGGCTCTGGGAAGACCTTGCAGCAACTTTCCAATACCTAAAGGGGGCCTACGGGAAAACTGAGGAAGGACTATTTTTCAGGCAATGAGTGTAGTGATAGGAAAAGGAGTAATGCTTTTAAACTGAAAGAGGATAGATCAATGAGTGTAGTGATAGGAAAAGGAGTAATGGTTTTAAACTGAAAGAGGATAGATTTGGATTAGATTTTTGGAAAAAATTGTTTACGGTAAGGCACTGGAACAGGTTGCAAAGAGAAGTTGTGAATGCCCCATCCTTGGAAGTGTTCAAGGCCAGGTTGCTTTGTGCAGCCTGATCTAGTGGGAAGTGTTCCTGCCCATGGCAGGCGGGTTGGAATTAGATGACCTTTAAAGCCCCTTCTATGATTCTCTGATTCTATAATTTCAGTAGCTTCAATATTTTTACAACGATATTTTGAATTCATCTTTCATAAAAATTTGGTTCTGAAAGTGAATGAGAATGAAATTCTGGTTCTTTACCAGATCTAGGAAAACAAACAAACAAACAAAAAATAACAACAAAAAAAAGCTAATATTAAAAATAACTGGAAAATTCTATAGAGGTCATCCTTATGTTTGTATAGAAAACAAACAAAAAAATAAAAACAGTGTCTCAGTGAGACTTAGGTAATGTCTGAAAATATAAATCACGTGATATAGCACACCTTTTAGGCACATGCTGATCTTTTATTGTTTTGAGCATTTTTTTTTTTCAGAAGTATCTTGGAAGGAAACCAAAAAAACAACAACTTATTTCTGCACAGTCAGCTACTGTGAGATAAACAGACTCATGCTACAGTGGGTGATGAACTGGCTCAGTGGTAGAGCTCAAAGGGTTGTAGTGAATGTGACAACATCTGTCTGGCAGCCGGTCACTGGTGACATTCCCCAGAGCTTTATTCTAATGCCAGAATCAACATTTTCATCAATGGTCTAGATGAAGAAGTTGAAGTCTGCTGATGATACTAAACTGGAAGGTGCTGTTAACTCCTTGGAGGGACAAGAGACCTTGCAGAGGAATCTAGACAGATTGGCACACTGAAAAATCACCCATTGTTGACCATGAAGCTCAACAAAGGAAAATGCCGCATTCTGCACTTGGTATGTAATAATGACAGATAAAGATACAGTCTGGGAGAAAAGTGGCTAGAGAGCAGCTCTGCAGAAAGGGAACTGGTCAACAGTAGGCTCAATGTGAGCAGGGGCTCATCTCCCTTATTAGATTATTGCTGTTGTTCCTCTGTGATCCTTCTTGTTTGTGGAGATGAACATAACAGTTTCAGCACAGTCCTTCATTTAAGGAAGAAATAAAAATATTAGTCAGCTTAGAACATTATGTCAAATATACGGTTTTCAGTGCATCTGGACTGGTATGCCCAACAAAACAAAACAAAACAAACAGAAATAGAAACAATCTGGAACAGATTTACTAGAAACATGGTTGATGCCCCAGGCCTGTCAGTGTTCAAGAGACATTTGGACAATGCCAATAATATTCTTAAACTTTTGGTTAGCCCCGAGGAGGTCAGCCAGTTGGACTAGATGATCTTTGTAGGTCCCTTCCAACTGAACTTTTCTATTCTATTCTGATCTGTTCTGTTCTGTTCTACTCTATTCTATTCTACTCTATTCTATTCTATACAAAACAATGAAACAAGAGCAACAACAGAAACATACCAATGTATACATTTTAATACCTCAGTCTACTCTTTTTTAGTGTTTTGAAAATCCGTACTCATTCAGAATTTCAGCCAGGTTAGATTTTTATTGCAAATGCAGACTGCAATCTTTTTCAACTGTTCCTTAATTAATAAAATTTCCTAAATTTGATGTTGAAAATTATATGTTGTAATTTAACTATTTAACATTTAAGCTGCACTTGCATTAGAGTGCTTTATGGATTCCAGTGTACTTAACATGCTCCAGGTTTTTAACATGCACCATAATCTCCAGAGTATTTTATAATTTATAAGATCAGAAGACCTTAAACATCACCTAACATTTTATTACACTAAGTCTGTTTCCCAAGGTGATTTCTCTGGTTGCCACTGTTACAACTGTTAGTTATGCATTGAACAGTAAAGGAGTAGTCTTATTCCACCCTGAAATGCTTAAATGCTGCTTTAGTTAGTGAGTGTAAAATGGATATCCTTGGTTGAACTGTGAAATTGAAAGCTGACTAATCAAAAGGTCTTTTTATTTTTCTTAAAACAAGGGCATTCCTACTTCTCTGAAATTGCTTTTCATTTTATATATATCTCATCTGAATATCCACTATGTGCTTCTACATTTCATTATCATTGGTTTTGTGGATAGGATCTTCTGCTTTTCTACTTAAGCCTTGTTTCTCTTTCCACATGTTAGAAACTAACCCTTTAGTCAGATTGCACAGCTATAACAAATACTTCAATTTCCTTTTCCTTAAGGTAACTGCGATGTTGTAAATACTTCCTATTTCTTGATTTTTAATACCTCTTTGATAACTATTAAAAAAAAAAAAACAAAAACACTTTTGTGGAGTTTGAAAACAAAATTCATTTTACAAGGTGTTCTTCACTGACGGAGAAATAATGAACACATGGACACCCTTGAACTCATTTCCAGAACACTGCACATCTTATTCTGTCTCATTCTTTTGACAAATTACCATGTAGTAAGAAAGCAGTATTTCTTATTGCAAAATTTTGGAAAGAAAGTTGTCAATTATGAAAAATGTGAACAAAGGCTATCCTGGTGACATGAAGCTTTTTCAGTCAAATTTGGGATTGAAATAAATTTTCCTAATAGGATGGAGAAATCATGTTGCAAGATAAATAAAAAATGCAATGACATTATGGTCAAGGATTTAGGACCTGAAGAACACAGTAGGTGAGTTTTTGTTTCTTGCCTAGCTTACATTTGGACTGGTATAGTATAGCATAGTTATCTCATATGGCTGGATAGAGCTGCAGTGAAGACTTGAGGAGAAAGAACGGATGGAGAAAGACAAGGAATTGCAAAGAAGTACAGCTTATCTCTATTGAACAAGAGACAACAGAACTAAGTGATAGAGTACACAAATAATTCTAAGAGGTCTAAGACCTCATGCTATGCCTGAACATAATAAACAAACAAACAAATAAATAAATAAATATATATATTTTTTAAATTTTTACTCCTTATTTCCACAACTTTGAGATTAATGGAAAAGAATGTCATGAAAAGTCAGATTCTCCCCTCTCCCCTAAATTGCCTGATATTCTAATATCTGAAATGACTATGCTGATTGGGTGACAGATGCTAAATGCTTTATGTTATGACGTAAAACAAGTCATGCTTCTTTCTAGTATTTTTAAATTATTTTTATTACTTTTTTTGGTTAATTTTTATATGCAGTAGAAACAATATTTAAATGAGAAAATAAATAAATAAGCTTCAAATCTGTTCTTGACTTTCCCATATTTTGGGAGTGAATTAGGAATAAATCCAGAAGATGGCTTTCTTTGGAAGATAAAACTAAAGAAGGCAGATGCAGATACATTTTTTTACATTGAGTAGATCAGAAAAAGAATGTATGAAGATAGCTCTGGCTATCTGAAATTATCTACCTGTGGTTAAAGTTGGTTGACTTAAAAATGAATATTCAGAACAGTATATTTCATGGCTGGCATTTTTTCTTCTAGTCAGGAATCAACAGCCTCATGTCTCTTCAAAATACAGAAATAACTTTCACTATGCAGCTGAAGCTTGCTTTACAAACATTCAAAGGCATCTGTCTCTCTCCATTGATTCTGATGGGAATTTTATGAAACAGGCTTACTGACATCAAAATTTTCGCATGATGTTGTCTAAAAGTTAAGCAGACTGGATCACAGCTGGTATTGGTATTTTACAGTCTTCAAGCCCTATGCCTTCTCCTGTATTCTAAATCTTCCTTCTAAAAACCTCAGGGGAAAGAATGGATTCCTTTTCTCCTGTGTAAAGTAATACTTTTCTTTAATCTGAGGGAGAACAATTTGGCATGGATCAGTAAACCCATTTCTGAGTCACTGATTTTCTCCAGTTGAAATGTTTTTATATTAATATTGGTTACTTTCTTTTGATCCTTGAAAGTAAGCTTCACTGAAAGATAAGTCATTTTGACTTTTTATTTGTTTCATAGATTTTTGTTTAGCCTTCAACCTGTTAAGAACATCTTAACTTTCACAGAATCACAGAATCACTGGAGCTCACTTAGTCTAACCCCCATGCTCAAACCATGATCAACTACCGCAGGTTTCTCAGCATCATGTCCAGTCAGCTTCTCCAAGGATGAAAACTCCACAACTTCTCTACACAAGCTTTTTCAGCATTTGACCACCGTCACAAAAAAAAAGTGATTTTTTTGTATGTTTAAGCAGAATTTGTGTCCATTGTGTCGTCACTGGATAACACTGAGAAAAGTCTGAGTCCATCTTCTTTAGTTTCCTATATCAGGTATCTATATGCATTGATGACATCCCCCTGAACCTTCTCTTCTCCAGGCTGAACAGTCCCATCTCTCCTCAAAGGACAGATGCTCCAGTCCTTTAATTATCTTTGTGATTCTTTATTGGACTTGCTCCACCTCACTTATCTACTTACCTAATCTGTATTTCTGCAGTTGGTCAATGAGGATGTACTAAGTTCAAGATAAACTTTTCCTTAATCCACTGAGCTAGTCTTTTTTTTTTTTTCCCCCCCAAAAAAAGGCTATCAGGTTAATTAGGCATGATTTCCACTTCATAAATCCATGTTGACTTCTGACAATCACCTGCATGTAAATGGTTTCCAGAAAGATTTCCTTCATTGATTTCCCAGGGACTGAGGTGAGGCTTGACTGGCTTGTATTTCCCTGAATCCTCCCTCTTGAATACAGGAGTGACATTTCCTTTCTTCCAGTTCTCAGAAATCTGCCACAACCACCATGATCTTTCAAACATAATCAAGAGTGTCACTGAAATGGCATCAGCCACCTCTCTCTGCACCTGAGATTCCTGAAGGCCAGTCTTACCAAGAAAGAGCAAGACAAAGAAGGTAATTGTCACTAGGCTCCCTGCTCCCCTCATCTAACTTTTGCTGTTCATACACCTATAGAAACCTTTCTTGTTGCCTTTCCCATCCTTTGCCAGACACAATTCCAGGAGAGCTTTGGCTTTGTTAACCCCATTTCTGAATGCTAAAGAGTGCCTCTATAGTTTTACTGGGTTACCTGACCCTCCTTCCACATCTTATATGTTTTCTTTTTAATATATGAGTTTTGTCAGGAGACCTTTGTTCATCCATGCAAGCCTGTGGCCCCCTTTGCTTGTGGGACTAGACTTGAGCTTAAAGGATGTGATACTGTCAACTGTATGAAGTTCAACAAGGCCAAGTGCCAGGTCCTGCACCTGGGGCGCAACAACCCCAAGCAGAGCTACAGGCTGGGAGATGAGTGGCTGGAAAGCTGCCTGGCCGAGAAGGACCTGGGAGTATTGGTTGATAGTCGGCTGAATATGAGCCAGCAGTGTGCCCAGGTGGCCAAGAAGGCCAACAGCATCCTGGCCTGTATTAGAAGCAGTGTGGCCAGCAGGTCTAGGGAAGTGATTGTCCCCCTGTACTCGGCTCTGGTGAGGCCGCACCTCGAGTACTGTGTTCAGTTTTGGGCCCCTCACTACAGGAAGGACATGGACGTGCTCGAGCGAGTCCAGAGAAGGGCGACCAAGCTGGTGAGGGGTCTGGAGAACAAGTCTTATGAGGAGCGGCTGAGGGAGCTGGGCTTGTTCAGCCTGGAGAAGAGGAGGCTCAGGGGCGACCTTATCGCTCTCTACAGTTACCTTAAAGGAGGCTGTAAAGAGGTGGGGGTTGGTCTGTTCTCCTACGTGCCTGGTGACAGGACGAGGGGGAATGGGCGAAAGTTGCGACAGGGGAGTTTTAGGTTGGATGTTAGGAAGTACTTCTTTACTGAAAGGGTTATTAAGCATTGGAACGGGCTGCCCAGGGAGGTGGTGGAGTCACCATCCCTGGAGGTCTTTAAAAGACGTTTAGATGTAGAGCTTAGCGATATGGTTTAGTGGAGTACTTAGTGTTAGGTCGAAGGTTGGACTCGATGATCTTGAGGTCTCTTCCAACCTAGAAATCTGTGATACTGTGATACTGTGATACTTGCAAATAACCAGCTCTCCTCTTGAGACCCCCTTCTCTCCAAGACCATCTCCTATGGGTTCTTTCCTGAACAAACAGAAGTTTGTTCTCCTGAAATTCAGAATTTTGATCCTTCTTTTTACCTTCTACCTTCCTCTCGGGATCCTGAATGATACTATTTCATGGTCACTGCAGCTGTGGCTGCCTCAGTCTTCATAGTCCTAACTAATTCTTACTCGTTTGTAAGTATTAGGTCTAGCAGAGTGCCTGTCCTTGTCATTTCCTTGATCATCTGCATCAGAAAGTTGCCCTTAATGCACTCCAGAAGCCTTCTGCATTGCTTGTGCCATGGTGGTTGTCCTTCCAGCAGATATTACGTTCAAGTCCCTCTTGAGGAACTGCAAATATGAAGCTTCTTCCAGTTTTCTGAAGAAGACCCCATTTACTTCTTCCTATCAAGCAATCTAGATCAGACACCCATCCCAACATCACAAGCATCGGTCTGCCCTTTAATCTGGTGTGTGTGTGTTTGTTATAGTTGCTTCCTTCATATGCCCCTTGCAATAAGTGATTGTTAAACAGCATTTTGACTTCTGGCTACTTTTATTTTTTTATTTTTTTTTTATTTTTAACACCTCCCCACCACCACCCCACCACCCCAAATTCTCTTTCAAGACCAAATATTCAATATAATGGATGTTTTAATGGACATGACTTTTAAAATATTTTTATTTCTACCTTTAGATTACACTCCAGAGCTCTACTCTTTTCATCTGACTCCTAAGAAAGAGAGAGAAAAAGAAAAACAATGTCTTTCAAAAAGCTAAAGCACAGCACAAATTTCTAAAGACTACTTTTCAATGTTATCCAAAATCCAATGAATGGATGAATAAATAAATAAAAATTCTATCAAATGTTGATTTGTTATTAAACCACTCTCTTCTTTGTGTACATCTTCATTGGTAACATACATCCTTTTACCAACTATCTGTGATGAATTGTAGTGATGAATAGTTTCCTCCTATGTTTTATTGTGCTAGTATCTCCAATTCTGAAAGCACAGCTTTATCAAACAGGGTACATTGTTGTCTGCCAGTATTTCCCACTTTTTATTGCTACAGTGAAATTACATTCTCAAGTGAGTTTATAAAACTTAAGAGGCTCTCTGACTTACTGGTCTTTTAACCAAGTGAAGATTTATTATAGACTACTCCATTCAGAAAGATAGTCTGTTCCCTGTTGTTAACTACTTCCATGTTTCTAAATCAGCTGTGGTTCACCTGGAAACTTGTTTATCATCTTCTTTCAAAGCAGAAACTTCTATTATCTGTGCTATTGCCAGACAGGAATATGTTTTAATAAGGCTTGATTAGAATGTTCAAGATTAACATTTCAGATTCTGACTGAAAATCAGTAGGAAGAATAACACTGAAAAACTGTAGGTGTTGGTTTGGAGATAAAAATAAGAATGTTGAACAAGCATCAGACAACCTCAACGTTTGAGAGCCCTTTCATAATACCACATCAAAAAGCTCAGTACCCAGATTCAGTTAGAAACCCCTTTGGGTACGTGTGAAACAAAAGTCTGCAGCAACAATGCAGTAAGTGGACCATCCTACAACCTTGCAGCAAAGTGACATGGCATATACTAAAAAAGCTAGTCAGGTCATGTGCCTGACAGCCATTGATATACAGGAGCAATTTTGTGCAGAAGATAATTGATCCCCTTGTCTGTGTATGTTCTAGTGCTGGCATGCTGGTCAGTGAATTACGTAATCTACGCAGATACATTTGCTGGTGTTGGTACTTTGTCATCTGTAATTGCCCTGGGACACTATCCTGTGGTTTGCTGGGACAATATTGGAGGACTACACAAAAGACAGCATGCCAAAGTAGTGTATCTTCTTTTATTTATTTATTTATTTATGGTGCCTGTTGTTTACATGATTTTGCTTACTGCAATTACTCAAATATTGCTCATATATTGCTTAGAAAAATGAAATTTGAAATAGGCCCAAACTATGCCAAAGAATGCAATTATTTGACAGCATGGAAAGCAACATCCCAGAAGCATGGAAAGCAATATCCCAGAACTTGAGCATATCGCCCAGAACTGTTTAATGTAGATCTAGCTTCTCTAACCAGAAAAGGCTCAGATCTCTCACCCTTAGAAGTAACCATGTATTTATGTATTTTTTTTAGAGTGGCTACACTTTGGATCATGGTTTTATCATCACTGATATTAGATTTTTGTGAAATAAAGCAGTACAGTGGAAACTGGCACCAGATGATTTGCTAATATACTTCTGTCAATATGCATACACATGCACAAGTGGCAACTGAAAACACAGATGTGGTATCTTGTTCATTATCTCAGTGATATTATGTGCTGCTTTTCACTCATCCACACTGTGCAACATGAGATGACCGTCCTGCACCACAACAGCTTTTGGTTCTCAAAGTCAGGAAAGGCTCCAGAGAGGGTTCTTTGAAATTCTTCCTAGTTCTACTACAACACTGCTTGCACACCACAGCATTATCTGCTTATCTGCAAGCTGTTCTGGGGATTGGTAGTATTTTACTAGTAGCAGCACAGAGAATTCCAAATAATAAACATGTGGTTAGCAAGGTAATAATGATAGTAAATATGTGCTAGCCAAAAACTGTAAGTCCCAGTTGTGGAAGACATTTCACTGGTTTGAATAAATCACTTAGTCAATGTCTTCATGCTGATTTTTTTTTCCCTGTGTTGAGAACTTAATGCAGCTCTTTTGCAAAGAAATGTTAAGTGTTCACAACAGTTGTACTGTATTCTGTATTCAAATTTTGATGTGTTTTGATATTCTGCAATAAGCATTCTGAAAAAAACAGCTAAGGGATTGTAAGGTAGGTGCCAAAGTTGAAAATAATTCTGACAATTCTGGCTTAAATCTTTCAATGTCTGGATAGTCACAAGTCAGTATGATAAGACAGTCCAACCCATGTTTTAGTGTTTATGAAATCTTTGTGTGTTATAGTAATGAGCACCATAAAACTCAGGAGAAAATGAATAATTGTCTCTCTCTGGTGTGGAGTTATGATGGTGTATACTAATGAGAAAATATGAGGGAAAAAAAAGAAAAAGACATGTCAACATTTAACTGCCGTCTATCCTACTCACTGAAATCAGTTAGGATTCTCCAGGGAGGCAAAAAATTTCCTGACATTAATAATGTCAATTTGCATCATTGTGCATATCTACATTGGATATAAGGAACAATTTTTTTTTTTTTTTTTTTTTTACAGCGAGGGTGGTAAGACACTGGTGCAGGTTGCCCAGAGAAGTTGTGGATGCCTCATCACTGGAAGTGTTCAACATCGGGCTGGACAGGGTTTTTAGCAACCTTGAACTAACAAAAAGACGTCTCCACTTAATTCTGCTCAGCTTTTGGCTAACACGCCGCTCATGATAAATTCTGATATATGCTGTGAGCAGGACCTTTGGGTCAAAGTGAGAGCAACACATGCCCAGGGAGGTGGTAGAGTTACCGTCCCTAGAGCTGCTTAAGGAAAGGTTGGATGTGGTACTTAGGGACATGGTTTAGTGGGTGATATTGGTGGTAGGGGGATGGTTGGACTGGATGATCTAGAAGGTTTTTTCCAAACTTAATGATTCTATGATTCTACAGGCAGGACACAATGGACAGGAAGGTCAATATCCATCCACTGAATTTTCTAAAATTAAGCCTTAAATTTTATCTGAAATGAACAAAAAAAAAGTGTCAATTCTCACTAATTACTAGTATTGTTCATTGCCTCCATACTAATGTGTTTTTCTTTAAGTGAAGCATAAAATGTTGATCTATCTTTGACTGTCCTTTGCCATAAGTTTCATACAGAGTCTGTGCCTCAAAATGAGAGCGATTCCCTTCACTTTTGAACTGGATCATTATGTTACAGGAGGACTATTCCCCAGTCAAGTATCTTCAATAGGTTTAAATTAATTTTAATCTGTTCTTAAACAGTTTCTGTAAATCTTAAAGAAATGTAAAGTGTGACTGAAAGCTGTAAAAATACAAGATACAATATAGGATGCAACAAAACAGACTTAGGTAGTTCAGAACTTGAACTTATTAAACATTTTCAGTACTAAATTCATATAACATGTAGAGTGAGTACCATTAAAATCTTGACATTTAACGCTGATGGCAGTTAAAATTCATATGGTATTTGCAGTAGTCCCCATTCCAAGCATAGGGGAACTGCAAATACCTCACTAATGGTAAATACCACATGGTGTTAAATGTCAAGACTTTAATGGTTCACTGTAATTATTATGGGATAGATTCTGATAACTTTTCTCTGAATAGGTAGAATCTTCCTCCTCTGAAGAATGTCAACAGGAGTATTTTTGATAATGTTTACTACAAGAAAGAGCTCATCTTTGTAGGCTCATTATTATGTATTTGTAAATTGAATATAGAATAACGATTCCATGTTATGTTCTCATACGCCATTTAGCTTTTCTTTAAGCTGTTTTTGTAGATCCATTTCCCAAACAGGAAAGGCCACTACAGCATAGTGTAACGTAACGCCTGCTTGATATATTGCAGCAGGTTATGAACATGCATGAAATACATAAACACAATGCCTGCTTGATATAGTGTAGCAGGTTATGAACATGCATGAAATACATAAACACAGCATTGAACTTTGAGATAAATAAATAAATAAATAAATAAATAAATAAATAAATACAAATCTACTGGTGGGAACATATATTTGTTTTGGCTTGGGTGTTGGGTTATACAAGCCATGTAGAATTTTATTAGTGTATTAGTTGTAAATAGTAAGATTTCAGTAGTGATTGGGGGAGGCAGGGCTGCACGTCGGGCTTCTGCAGGGCCTTTAGCCATCACAACCAGTTCCTGCCAGCTCAGCAATGGGCTAGCCCAACTCAGGCCAAAACTGAGCTAGTTGGGGGAGTTTGTGGCACCTCAGTGAAAACACGTTAAAGAAAAGGCAGAAAATGCTGGAGAAAGGAAGGAGAAAGAGACAAGGCAACAGAAGGAACAAGGTCAGAGGAGTAGGAGGTGCTCCATGGATGCACCATCAAAGGGGCTGCAGACTCTAGAGGATCCATGCAAAGGTATATCCACAAAAGGATTTGGAAGACCCACACCATAGCATAGTAAAAAGGATGGAAGAGCAGAGAAAAAAAAAAAAAAGAAAAGAGTGAGAAACATGGTGCAGCAGAAAAAAATGGTCAGTCACTGACCCCAGTATCCTGTGTCACTT
Organism: Anser cygnoides; assembly: GCF_040182565.1. Classification (NCBI taxonomy): domain Eukaryota; kingdom Metazoa; phylum Chordata; class Aves; order Anseriformes; family Anatidae; genus Anser; species Anser cygnoides. Next base: position 165,096,095 of record NC_089873.1, on the reverse strand, counting down.
GCCTTACTGAAGGCACTGGGCATAATCTACAGTAATAATAGGAGGAGTGAGGTATCTGGAGGTTAGGAAGCAGGGTGAGGAGAGCTGCTAACCAGGGCGAACTGGTTAGTATTTTCCTAGTTTATGCTTGCTCCTCGTATAGCATGAATGTATAAATTTAGTAAGGCAAAGGAGTGTTGAATTCTTGTATTTCTGTTTGGCCCCCACAGGTTATTGGGGTTGGATCTAAGCTCACTTGGTGGGTAGTGGATCTATCCAGTTAGATTTAGCAGAAGTTCTGAAATCATCATCTGGGTGATCATATTAACAATATGGAAATATAGAAATGTAGAAATATAGTTGCTTCTTTTCTTCGCTAGTACTTTTATTTCCATGGTAAGAAGGTACATAATTTTCGTAGTGGGACAATGGGCTTTCCACTTCACTTGCCAATCATAAACGTTTGTATTAGAAACTGTTTCCACAGAAGAAATAGCTTTCACTAGACCCTGTGCATCTGCAAAGCGAAGTTCAGTGGGGTTACAGGAGGCACTGGCAGCCACAGGCTGATATGTCCATCACATTGAGCGTGAACATGGTATACGCATGTATAGGGAACAAAAAATATATTTTTGTTTTCATTTTTACCCTACTTCAAAATTAAAAACAATAAAAATAAAATAAAATAAAATAAAATAAAATAAAATAAAATAAAATAAAATAAAATAAAATAAAATAAAATAAAGTAAAAATGGTATAGGTCCTTATCCTTAAATCCTGTAAGGAAATATGTTCCAGTCATTTGGAACATTTGAAAAGCAAATCTTTTGCCTTTTTGTTGTTTTGACATCTTTTTACCACTTTGCTTTTAAATACAACTGAATTTGAAAGTAAATCTTCTAATGAGCTTTTAGACTATTTTTATAGTGAAGAGAAGGCTACTTGCTAAATATACAGGCTTTGTTAAAATCTTGTTTAGATGATATGATGTAAAATGAGCTTTATGTAAATTTGAAGCTATTCATTTTCAGTCAAAAAAGCTTAACTCTCACTAGTTCAAGGATATTGGAATGGTTTATTTCTGGCCCTCTGCACCTCTAATTTTTTCCATCTATATTGAAGATGAAAACTAACAGTGTAAGGCTTCAGAGTAGATTCTGTTGTGTAGTGCTTTTACTAGTGAATTCTGTAAAGTAAAGTAATCGTGGTCATACAGTTGTGCAGATCTGTAAGTAGAAATGATCTTTCAACTCCGTGCTTTCCATATGAGTGAACAACCTTGTAAGAGTGGAGACTTGAAATCTAGGCTCTCATTACCACCTTCTGTCTTATCTCCAGCTTGAAAGTATTACAAAATGTCCTTTCACTATACCAGCATGCAGCATGCTATTCAACAAATACAATGCAATAAAGAAAGTAAATGATATATCAATACAAAATAGCAGTTGACATCTGGAACACACAAAAATCAGTAGAGTCAAAGTTATGGTTCCCAAAGAAATCATATCTCAACTCCCTCACATAAACATATTCTTTAATATATGTGCACAAATTGGCTGAATTATGGTATTTATGGGAACAATATCTCTGGATATAAAAATTTGTCATTTCTCTATGTAGAGCGCTCAAGTAGGAATTGTCTTTATTAATAACCAGAGTTTCTTGGATCCCAGAAATGCATCTATAAGAGTGGCATGAACACCATGAATACAGACCCCAGAAGTAGTTTCCTCTATACTTATATTTAAGATTTCTATGACTGTTAGTTTAAACTTTTCCTTTTGGTCTTAACTGATGAGATTTATGTCATTCTATGGAATTTGCCTATCATTCACATCAGAACAGGGAGTTTTTATTGCTCAAATGTTCATAGACTCTACATCTGTACGACAACATTAATGGGTTCGATAAGCTAGACAACAGAGGTATTCAGAGGCTTTATAACTGTTGAAATTTAAACTCTGGTACTATTATACTTCATGTGTGATTTTGAAAAATTCCTGAAGTTTCAAACACTGATTTTGCAGATTGAAGATGACATGGTTTAACAATTTGTTTGAAACAGAAAAAAAACAATGAAATGTAGGGTGCTAATTACCTGTTGACACAGAACAAGTAATAATGCACTTTCAACAATAACAAGGAATTGCAATTTCAGGTTTGTAGAATACATTAGAGAAAAGATAAATGGTCTATCAGTATTCATATCAAAACTTGATAATTAAAAACTTTATTTTAGATTTTCAGGTTTTACTTTTGTTAGTTAGTTTTCTCAGAGTATCATTGAAAGACTGAAATTTCCCTTTTGCTCATGTTGTGGGCTTTTTATTATTTTTATACTTTTGTGTATGAAAATGCACGAAGACAGCTCTATATAACCTACTTCAAAATTGTGTTTCAAAATTCTGTTTTTAGAGGATGGAAATACCAGTAGAGCATATAGTAAAAAACAAAGTTGTCTTACATACTCTGTTTATGATCTGTATTGCTCTAATACAACTCTGAAAATTCCATCACAGATTGTTCTGTTTACATAGCATTGGGTTTTCTTTTAAAAGTTAGTATAGGAGGAGAGAATTGGAGTTAAAAGTTTTATATTTCATTCTTTCCTTCATACAGTTATTTTATATGATGCAGTATTGAATATGATAGATTTATTGCAAGTTTTTATATGCATTTTTTTCTGCAGGAAGACAGAATAGAATATTGCAGTGTCCTACTTTAAATTTCATCCAAAGCTTTGCTTTTAATTTTACTTACAAAATTATATTAAATGAACACATTCTGATTAAATAAAAGATCTCATCAAACTGATGATAATGTATCATCAAACATGATATGAATACTTTCCAGATGATGTATATATTTACTTATTTATTTATAATTCTGGTTCTGGGCCATTTTTCTATCTTGTTTTCAGTATCCAAAAATAACTTATCAGGAGACTCCAAACACTTTAAATGTTCATATTATGATGCTAAATCTGATTGTTAAATTTTAATAGTTTGGGGTATTATCTTTTGAATTTATGTTTGAGGTTTGGTACCTCAGAAAATGTATACTATCTCTAAAAATAAAGGATGATAACCAGAACATTCCAATGCCCACTAAGATCAGTGAGATTAATTCAGCTGAGTTTATGTGTGGTTTCTTGTGAAAAAAAAAAAAAAAAAAAAGAACAGGGATCCATTATGTTTCAAAGGGATGCACTGCTCAAGACCAAGTACCAAACCTAGAAAAACTCAAAGTAATGCATTTTCTGATTTCATGTGCTGAATTTATGAGTCCTCTGTCAGAGAACTGATCACAATAGGATCAAAATATTAGAGATTTTATATGAAATAAAAAAATGGCAGACTTCTTCTTGGGTTCCATGCTCAGCACCTAGTACAACAGCATGGAGAGAGAGAACAACTTTTGACTAGATTAGTTATCCAATCTCTGTCATATTTGTGTTGATTGATACAGTAATTTTGTAAATGGGGTTAGTGTGATATGTAGATTGCTAAATATGCACTATTGTTTTCAAAATGTTGAATAAGAATAGGAATCTGTAGGACAGATTTTATCTAACCCTAATAAAAATATTAAAAAATTCAGACAAATTCTTTCCTAAAAGTGCCTATTTGTATTCACTGACAATAAACAGAGTTTAGGGTGACTAGCTTAGATGCAGGTGCAGACCTGTAGGCCTCCAAAACCAGGTGATACTAATACTGTTCTCCATGTTTGTTCTTATTTTTTTTCCTTGTAATTACCTTTCCCAAATCAGCAGGGTAATCAGGAGATTTTTTTATTAGCATTTGTTTGCTTGTTTTGTTTTTTTTTTTCTTCCCTCTGTTATGTTACTTTGAATCTCTTCATGTTTAGAAAATTGGTAGTGCTGGTAGTGCCATCCTTGACAAAGGAAGGGAAGTATGAATAGGCAAAATATTATGTATTCATTTTATATAATGGCTTGACTTTCTCTATTATTTTAAGATCTTAGTAGAACAGCTATGTAAACAGAAGAGGAATAGATCCCAGAGGCATTAAAAAAATTACCAGATTTAACATTTGCTGTAATGAAATGCAGTATGGGTAAAATGATAAAAGCTGTAGCCTGTTTTTATACAGAAAGACTGATGAAGATTTATGATCTTGAAACAGAGAGTGATTTTTATTAATTAAAGAACAGTCTATTACAATATCATTGTTTGTTTGTTTTCCAATGGAATGTACATAGTCTGATTCCAGGTTTAATCTGGTACAGGATTTAGTGATAATGTGCAACATATGGTATAGAGGCAAAATATCAATGCTGACATAATGACAGTTCAATAATAAAGTAAAGGAGTATCAGTGTAGATGATATTGGATACTCAGTTCATCATATGAAGACTTGAAGATATGAAAAATAGAGAACTAACCTCCTCTGTCACATTCACATATATAGAAGGTTATATCTAGCTAATATATATATATATATTTATTCATATTCTTCACCCTCAGACACTGTTAGAGCATTTAGAACCTTCTAAAGTCCTGGAAAGCAGGACATTAGTATTTGGATCACCCTAGTGTTATGATTGCATCGTGTAACAACTTAATTGAGCTAGAAGGTTTTTCTTTATATCCTTTAGCTATTTGTGGAATTCTCAGAATGATCCTAAATACTAGAAATAGATTGAGAAGACACCTTTTATTCAGAACCACCCACAATGTCAACAAAACAACAACCAAAAAAATACCTTACATCCATTACATAGTTATTATTTTTTCTTATGGAGTATATGTAAGTGCAATACATAAGTGCATGTCATCTGAAGCCTCTTATATCATAAAATCATCTTATAAAGGAAACCATTGGGTTATGCTTCATAATTTTCTTTTTGGTACCGTTTTCAGGATAATTTTTATTTATTTATTTCAGAAAGGCACAACAACCCCATGCCACACTACAGGCTGGGGGAAGAGTGTCTGGAAAGCTGCCTGGCAGAAAGGGACCTGGTTGGTTGACAGCTGGCTGAATACGAGCCAGCAGTATGCTCAGGTAGCCAAGAAGGCCAACAGCCTCCTGGCTTGTATCAAGAATAGTTTTGCCAGCAGGACCAGGGAGTCCCCATGTACTCAGCTCTGGTGAGGCCGCACCTCGAATTGCTCAGTTTTGGGTTCCTCACTACAAGAAGGACATTGAGGCCCTGGAGCATGTCCAAAGAAGGGCAATAAAGCTGGTGAAGGGTCTAGGAAACAAGTCTTAAAAGGAGTGGCTGAGGGAACTGGGGTTTAGCCTAGAGTAAAGGAGGCTCAGGGGAGACCTTATCACCCTCTACAATAACCTTAAAGTGAGCTATATCAAGGTGGGGATTGGGCGCTTCTCCCAAGCACCAAGTGATAAGATGAGGGGAAATGGCCTCAAGTTGCACCAGGGGTGGCTTAGGTTGGATATTAGGATAAATTTCTTTACTGCAAGGGTTGTGTGGCATTGGCATACGCTACCCAGGGAAGTACCTGAATGATTCTATGACTTATTTATTTATTAAATTACAAAGTGGTTAAGGCACAGAAGGCACGTGTCCTCCAGCTGCTGATGGTGTAGCTGAGCAGACATAAATATACAAAAAAGCATAATTACATAACTAAATGATTTGAAATTGGCATCTGCCAATTTTGTACAAGTTGTTAGTCATGGAAAATGCCTTTTTATCATAATCAAATGAATTCATAGAATGCATCCCAGAAAATCAACATAAATGCTATTTACTTTTGTACAATTGCTTACATAATTTATGGAGATGGCAGACAGGTTGACGGCAAATTGGTACTTAGACAAATCTGCTTCACACAACTGCAGTTAATCAAGTTGTCCTCTGGATGTACTGAATGGAATGTTAGCTGATATAATCCCTGAAGAAATTAAGAAACTAAAATAATTTGAAAAAATATTTATCCAAAACATGCAACCTCTTTCAGATCTTGTTTGTCTGAATACTAAAAGTGAATAAACTTCCTTCTAAATATTATGTAACAATAATATATTTTTTCTTCTACTCTGTTTGGAGGAAAATACATCTCATTTATCTATCTGTGCTCTTCAATCTAATTTTGTCTTTCCTTGGAGAAATCTGCTTTGAAAGTATCTCTTAAAGTCCCAGGGTCTTTCTTATTTAGACAAAATCACAGGTTCACAGAAAGTTTTGGAACAGATAAAAAACTTTCTTGGTGCTCTTCTGAGTTAATATACTCCTGGTTATATTCTGTTAATGGTGCCAGAGCCTGGGTATTATATATATATATATATATGTATCTCTAAACACAAAAAAAGTCATCTTTCCCTGTCTTTTTTCAGTTAAATGAGTATTTATAAAAGCACATACAAATCATAGAATGTCATATAAGAAAACAAATACTAAAACATTGTATCTCCAATTCCATATCTGTGCTATGATTTAAATGATTTTTAAATACATACTTTTGTAAGTAATATGAATACAAATTTAAAAACGTAACATTTTGTTAGCTTGTCAAGTGTGGAGATCAGGGAATCATAGAATCATAGTTTATCCTGAATTGGAAGGGACCCACAAGGGTCATCAAGTACAACTCCTGTCTTTGCACAGTACCACCTAAAAATTAAACAATATGTCTAAGAGTGTCGTCCAAAAGCTTCTTGAACTCTATCAGGTTTGCTGCTGTAACCACTTTCCTGGGGAGCCTGTTCCAGTGCCTGACTATCCTCTCAGTGAAGAACCTTTTCCTAATATCCAACCTGAATCTCCCCAGTGCCACTTCATGCCATTCCCTCACATCCTATCACTGGTCACCAGAGAGAAGAGATCAGTGCCTGCCCCTCTGCTCCTGTCCATGATGAAACTGTAGGCCGTGATGAGGTTGCCCCCTCAGTCTATATTTTCAAAGCTGAGCAAAACAAGTGACTTCAGCTGCTCCTCATACGTCTTGACTTCTAGACACTTCACCATTCTCATTGCCTTCCTTTGGATGCTCTCTGATAATGTCCTTTATATACTATGGTGCCCAAAACTGCACACAGTACTCGATGTGATGCCATACCAGTTCAGAGTAGAGAAAATCACTTCCATCGAGTGGCCAACCATGCTGTGCTTGATGCACCACAAAATACAGTTGGCCCTTTGGGCTGCCATGACAGACTGTTGACTCATAGTCAATTTACCAATGGAGAAAACTCGCAGATAGTTTTCCTAAGGGCTTCTCTCCAGGCTCGTGTCCCCCAGACTGTATGCATATCCAGGATTACCCTGTCCCAGTCACAGAATCCAGTACTTGGTCTCATTAAATTTCATGCAGTTGGTGATTGCCCACCCCTCTAATTTTTCAAGATCTCTTCTTGATCTCTTCTCTCCTCTGCCCTTCTCTCCTCTCTGCCCTTGAGGAAGTCAACAATTCCTCCTAATTTAGTATAATCTTCAATCTTACTCAGTGTGCACTCGAGTCCTGCATCCAGATCATTTAGAAAAAATCTTTAAAGAGAACTGTCCCTAAAATGGAGCCCTGGGGGACCCCACTAGTGACTAGCCACCAGGCTGATATAACCTTATGGACTATAACCCTTTGAGCCCAACCTGGCAGTCAATTCTTAGCTGTATGCGAGACATTTTGTCCAGAAGGATTAGTGTGAGAGACAATATCAAAAGCATTGCTGAAATCCAAAAATTACATCTGTTGGCTTCCTTTAGTCAACTAGTTGTGGTAATCTTGTGTTGTGGTTTAACCCGGCCGGCAGCTAAAAACCACACAGCCATTTGCTCACCCTCCCCCCTCCCTCTCTGGGATGGGGGAGAGAAACAGGAAAGTGAAGCCTGTGAGTTGAAATAAAGACAGTTTATTAAGACAGAAAAATAATAATAACAATAATAATAATAGTGATAATGATAATAGTATTAATAATAATAATGTGTAAGAAACAAGTAATGCACAATGCAACTGCTCACCACCCGCTGACCGATGCCCAGCCTATCCCCGAGCAGCCGGCCCCCCACCCCGGCCAGCCACCCCTATATATTGTTTAGCATGACGTCAGATGGTGTGGAATACCCCTTTGGCCAGTTTGGGTCAGCTGTCCTGGGTCTGTCCCCTCCCAGCTCCTGCTGCACCCCCAGCCTGCTCGCTGGCAGGACAGAGCGAGAAGCCAAAAAGTCCTTGGCCTGGTGTAAACACTGTTCTGCAACAATTAAAACATCAGCATGTTATCAGCGCTCTTCTCATCCTAATCCAAAACAGAGCACCCTACCAGCTACTAGGAGGAAAATTAACTCTGTCCTAACTGAAACCAGGACATCTTGTCAAAAAAAAAATAAAAAAAAAGCAGGACTTTCCCCTGTTGAATCTGTATTGACTGTGAGCAATGACTCCATTGTCTTTCCAGTGTTTTTCAATAACTCCCAGGATAATCTTCTCCAAAATAGGACTAGGTGATCAAAATTGGACTAGGTGATCTTGTCATCAATCTAGTCCTCAAAACTGGACTAGGTGATTCTTGGAGGCCTCTTCCAACCTAGATGATTCTGTGATTCTGTGAAAATTTTAACAGGCACTGAAGTGAAGCTGGCAGGCTTGTAATTACCAGGGTATTCTTTCTTGCCCTTCTTGAAAATTGGATAATGTTTGCCAATTTCCGGTTGACTGGGACATCTCCAGATTCCCCAAACCATTGAAAAAACAATTAGAGATGTCTCATGATGACATCAGTCAGCTCTTTGAGTGGATGAATCCCATCAGGCCCCATAGACTTACATGTATCCAGATAGAGCAGCAAATCCCACACAAGTTAGGGGTTGGCTTGGAGTTTATCGTTCCGGCAGTCTCAGTCTTGCTTGGGCTTCTGATGGTTCCAGGCACCATCATCAGTGTTAAAGACAGAGGTGAAGAAGGCATTACATGCCTTTGCTTTATTTATGTCCCTCTGTGCTGTGACCACCCTCACCAAGTAAAAGACCAATGTTATCTCTGGTCCTTCTTTTTGCTGTTAACATATGAACTCCAGGTCTGGAGCCCCCAGCACAAGAAGGATATGGATCTGTTCAAGCGGGTCCAGAGGAGGGCCGCAAAGATGATCAAGGGGCTGGAGCACCTTTCCTATAAAGATAGGCTGAGAGAGCCGGGGCTGTTAAGCCTGGAGAAGAGAAGGCTCCATGGTGACCTTATCGCAACTTTTCAGTACTTGAACAAGGCTTATAAAAAAGATGGAGATCAACTCTTTGCTCAATCAGATATTGCCAGGATGAGGGGGAATAGTTTTAAGCTAAAAGAGGGGAGATTTAGATTAGAGGTTAGAAGGAAATTTTTCCCTCAGAGGGTGAAAGGAAATATTTCACTCAGAGGGTGGTGAGGCACTGGAACACGTTGCCCAGCAAGGTTGTGGATGCCCCATCCCTGGAGGCGTTCAAGACCAGGTTAGATAAGGCCCTGAGCAACCTGATCTAGTGGGTGGCATCCCTGCCTATGGCAGGGGTAACGGAACTAGATGATCTTTGAGGTCCCTTCCAACACGAGCTATTCTATGATTCTATGATTCTATGAACTCCTCCACTTGCCTCTGTCCTGGCTAGGAGCAAGGGCTTCCTGCTACAGTACTTCCTATAACATGCAACTGAAATCATGGGTTAAACTGGTTTAAAGGCCTATCCCTATCCTTGTCCTTTTGGACCAGGTCATATGGTTTAACATTGAAATGGACTCCTCCCTTCACCGTGCTCCAGACTGGGCAGGACATAAATAAACTTTCTAGGCCAGATTCACAAATAAAGTAACATTAATTCTTAAAAAGAAAATGGATAAATCATTCCAATTTAGGTGAGAAAAATACTATGAACAACTGTGGTGGTTTTGCCTTGCTGGACAGCTGAGCTTCACCACAATCACTCTCTCAATCTCCCTCCTCAGAAGAAAAGGGGGGGATAAAATACAATGCAAAGGGCTCAAGGGTTGAGATAAGGACAGGGAAATCACTCAACGATTATCGTCACAGGCAAAACAGAATCAGCATAGGGAGATTAATATAATTTATCACCTATTACTAACAAGCCAGAGCAGTGAGAAACAAAGGAAATAAACTAAACACACCTTCCCCCCACCCACCCTCTTTTACCTCCTCCCCCAAGCGGTGCAGGGGAACAGGAAATGGGGGCTGCAGTCAGTCCCTAATGCGTCATCTCCGCCGCTCCTTCACGGTCACTCTCTGCCCGTGCTCCAACTGGGGGTCCCTCCCACAGGGCAACAATCTGCTTCGCCGTGGGACCCATGGGCTGCAGGGAGACAGCCTGCTCCACCAGGGGCCTCTCCACAGGCCGCAGGGGAAATTATGCTCTGTGCCTGGAGCACCTCCTGCCCTCCTGCTGCACTGACCTGGGGGTCTGCAGGGCTGGTTCTCGCTCCTTAGTCTCCCAACTGCTGTTGCGCAGCTGTTTGTTTTTGTTTGTGTGTTTGTTTTTGTTTGTTTGTTTGTTTTTTCCCCTTTCTCCAATCTGCTTTCCCAGAGGCCCAACCAGCATTGCTCACTGGCTCAACTTTGGCCAGCAGCAGGTCTCTTCTGGAGCCTAATGGAGCTGGCTTTGATCTGACATGGGGCAGCTGCTGGGCTCTGCTCTCACAGAGGTCACTCCTGCAGGCCCCCCCTCTACCAAACCCTTGCCATGTGTAGTAGGTTTACGTGGGTTTTGGTAGCAGGGGGCCACAGGGGTGGCTTCTGTGAGAACGATCTAGAAGCTGCCCCATGTTTGGTAAGGGCCCCACTGCTGACCAGAGCTGAGCCAATAAGCGATGTTGTTTTGCGCCTTTGTGAGAGCATATTTAAGACAGGGGAAAAAAAATGCTGCGGCACACAGCAGCTGGGAGAGTGAGAGGAGTGAGGAACAGCCTTGCAGGCGCCAAGGTCAGTGAAGAAGGAGGGGGAGAGGTGCTCCAGGCGCCGGAGCAGAAGTCCCCTGGGGCCTGTGGTGAGGACCATGGTGAAGCAGGCTGTCCCTCTGCAGCCCATGGTGTACCATGGTGGAGCAGGGTTCCACGCTGCAGCCCATGGAGGAGACCACGGTGGAGCAGGCAGACCTGCACCAACAGAGGCTGCGGCCTGTGGAAGACCCCTGCCGGAGCAGATTCCAGGCCGGACCTGTAGCCCGTGGAGAGGAGACCACGCAGGAGCAGGTGACCTGGCAGGTTGGAGCAGTTTGCTCCTGAGGGATGGACCCTGCGGTACGGACCCATATCTGGAGCAGTTCTTGAAGAGCTGCTGCCTGTGGGCAGCCCACGCCAGATCAGTTCGGCAAGGACTGCATCCCGTGGGAGGGACCCCACAGCACAGGGGACGAGAGTGACCAACAAGGAGCGGTGGAGAAGAAGCACTATAGACTGACCATAACCACTATTCCCCCATTCCCCTGCACCGCTTGGGGGGAGGAGGGGGAAGAGGGTGGATGGGGGGGAAGGTGCTTTTGGATTCTTTCCTTTGTTTCTCACTTCTTTAGCTTGTTAGTAATAGGTAATAAATCTAACTATCTCCTTATGCTGAGTCTGTTTTGCCCATCACGATAATTACTGCGCTATCTCCTTGTCCTTATCTCAACCCTTGAGCCCTTTTCATCGTATTTTCCCCCCGTTCCTCTTTGAGGAGGGGGAGTGAGAGAGCGGTTGTGGTGAGCTCAGCTGCCCACCCAAGTAAAATCACCACACCATGTAAATCTGATACACTCTTTTTTGAAGTTTTCTAAAATTTCATCTCTTGTTTCCGAAATTGCATCAGCAGAAGGACTCCTTTAGCCAGAGAAGCATGTTCATCTCTGTTTACTTCCTTGTTTTCCAAATTGCACCCCTGTAGAACCTGGCTAAAATAAAAGGATTAACTGAAACTGAGCCAACTTAGCAGATGAAAACTGCAAGAATGCTGGCAGAAATGGTACCCAGCTTCCTGTTTTTGACAATATAAATAATGTTAACTGCTATGCAGATTTTGTCATGAAACTGCTGTTTGTTCTACAAAAATTTGTACAATTCATGAAGGTAGCAGCTGGTAACTGTAGTTAAAGCTATTCAAAACCAAACTGGGAATATTAAAGGAAACTGGACTTAATGCATGCACTGATTTGTGGATTTAATTACTTGTTTGCTTTTCCTTAAACGTGTATTGTATAACCAGACAATGAATAAAGTGACACTGATGAGTTTCTGGGAAAACATCTCAAACATTTGGAAGGCTGAAGACTTATAAGCCTTAACATACGTTGGAAAAACATAGGCATTATCAAATATTTACTACCACTAATGATGCTCACACTAATGTATTTTAGGCAAAATCAGAACAGGGTAAGTGGTGGCCTACCTCAGATAATTATCTGACATTTGAGGAAGAGTTATTCTCCCATTTTCTTAATTTGCTAGTGGCCTGTTTCATAATACAAAGTCTGTCCTACTTTTCCACTAATTTTTTTTTTTTTTTTTTTTTTTAGCTAATTGGTGTGTAGTTTCTAAGCTTTGGAGGTATGTGTACATGTGTATATGTATATTCATACTTGTGCATATATATATATTTGTAAGTGTGACTTCTGGGAATACATTGTCATACATTCTATAGTAGGATTTTCATATATTGCAAAACATTCCGTGTATAGAGAAGGGAAAGGATAAGCTGGCTGGTTTTCCCTTTAGCTTTCTTCTTGAAATGAACCCAAGCTTCAGCTAGGAAATGTATTTAAACCCAAGATACTTCAAGGTTCTCCAATTTAGATTACATGTCTCAAAAATTATATATACATATATATGTACACACACATGTATCTCTAACTCATTATTTTACTATATACAAGAGGAGATTGTAATGAGGTAGAGAGCTAGTATGAATTATTTACTCTATGCTGTATGGTGATACTACTGACCTTGTACATAAAAAAAAAAAAAAAAGAAAAAAAAAAGAGGTACTCCTTCTGCCTTTACCATCTATAACACACTGAATGTATGTTCGATAAAGATTTTGCTGTATTGGTTTTAGAGTAACTTCAGAAATAGCTTTCCATAGCTTTCCAAGAATTTCTAATAATGTTAAGAAGTTCAAACAATTATTATTATTTTAAGTTGATGTGAGATAGCATAGCATTTTCAGGGATTATGGCTATTTCAACCAAAAATGAGTGAATCAACTCAGGTAAAACAAGAGCTACCCTAGCCTTTGTCCATTCCTTGAATTAAACTCCTGTTGACATTTGTAAATGTCATAACATTTACATTTTTTCAAACCATTTTTTTATGTCTCGACTACTGCTTTGGAATGATGAGACGAAGATACTGTAAATGAATTTGACTTTAAAAAGCACTGTGTTCCTATACCCTGAAAAAATCTGTTGTCTCAAAAAGACACAAGTAGAACTGAGCAAGAAAAAGCTTTTTTTTTTTTTTTTTTTTTCATCCTGCAACTTTTCCCTGCTGTGTATCAAGATGGATCTCACAACTTTCAAGGTTTGAAAAAACAACAACAACAAACAAACAGAGCCATAAGGCAGCATAGCGCACCTACCTGGGTAAAAAAAAGTTTGCTTCTCATCCAAGCAGCTGTCTATTTGAACTTTATTATTTTTGTTTAATCCCTTACAATCTATTTCAAATGCTGAGGATAGTCTTTCCTCTCTTTTTCTTTGAATAGAAATATTGTTTGTAGCATACTTGAGGAAGTTTCTAGTACCAGCTTCTTGAAAATATTTCAATTTGATAAATTTATATTTTAGATTAAAAACTATTTTATTGAAATAATTGCAATCATAGCCTATCCCAAGGCGAATTTTGAAATCTAAGGAATATAAACCATCAATTGTAGCCAGATTTTTTCGTTATTTAAATAAAAAGGAAAAAGGACAATATCTGTCTTCATTAATTATTATTATTATTATTGTTATTATATTATTATTATTATTTTCTTAGAGAAAGAAATTAAACTGTAACCAACAAGAAGAAAAAAAAAAAAAAAAAGAAACATTCTAATCAGGTCTGTTCAAACTCTCCCTGTAAATACTTGTGTGTGTCTAGATGTGCTATGAGCTCCACCAGTGTTTTTCTAAATCATGGCTATATTATAGATATGATGCATGATGAACTCAAAGCAAACCATATATCTAATGTCAGTTTGCTTTAAGCACGTCAGTCATCTTTACTTTAAATGCTGAACTGTTTTTCCTTGGTAGCTGGGAAGCTAGCTTCTACTTTAAATAAAGGTTGAAACCTAAGTAATCTTTGAATAGATCCCATTTCCCTTATATCCAGAGTATTTTATTTATTTATTTTATTTATTTATTTGGAAGCAAGAAGGGAGTCAAGAATAAATAGAAGAAAGATAAAACTATCAAATGCCTTCCACCCCCCCCACCCCCCCACCCCCCCCCCCCGCTATTTCTGAAGTATACAAATGAAATTGCTTTCTGCCAAGTATAAAGGAAGAGAAAGAATATACTGGACCTCAAGCAGAAATAGGAAAGAAAGTTTTCCACCATTATTTTAACTTCTGGATGAAAATCAATGATAATTAAATTTGAAAACATGATATAGCATAAGGACATTGAGGCCCTGGAACCTGTCCAGAGAAGGGCTATGAAGCTGATGAAGGGCCTGGAAAGTCCTTCGAGGAGCGGCTGAGGGAACTGGGGTTGTTTAGTCTGGAGAAGAGGAGGCTCAGGGGAGACCTTATTACTCTCTACAGCTACCTGAAAGGAAGTGTTGGGGAGCTGGGGGTTGGCCTCTTCTCTCAGGTAACTGGTGATAGGACTAGAGGGCATGGCCTAAAGTTGTGCCAGGAGAGGTTTAGATTAGAAATTAGGTGACATTTCTTCTCAGAATGAGCAGTCAGGCATTAGAACGGGTTGCCCAGGGAAGTGTTGTCATCACTGTCCCTGGAGGTATTCAAGGGTTCAAAGAAAAGTTGGACCTGGTGCTTAAGGTACATAGTTTAGTGTGTGACGTTGGTAGTAAGGTGATGGTTGGACTAGATAATCTTGGAGGTCTTTTCCAACCCTAATGATTCTATGATTCTCTGATATTTAAATATGAAATATTTATTTCACTGCAGTGGTATTCCTACCTACTCTTGTCTTTGTACAGCAACAAGCTCAATTATGAGGGAGGGACAGGGC
Source organism: Anser cygnoides (assembly GCF_040182565.1). NCBI lineage: Eukaryota > Metazoa > Chordata > Aves > Anseriformes > Anatidae > Anser > Anser cygnoides. The sequence goes on along the minus strand of NC_089873.1, from coordinate 165,080,997 downwards.
TTTTCAGAGCCATTCTTCCATAGAAATGAGATAGTAAATGGAATAAATGATAAAAATGTTTCAGTATTATTTCCTCTCTTTAACCTGCCTAGAGTAAGATTTTTTAAAAATATTATAATTATTTACTGAATTTCTACTTTCATAGTCAGGAATGTGTTCATAATTTTTCAGTGTATATTTATTATGATTTTTTATATTTGGTTTCTAATATGAGCTTTGTGTTGTACAAGACGCTCCCATGATTTTAGTGCTATTGTTTCCATGGCTTTACTGAAATAGATCACTGCAGATATTTTATAAAGCAAGATTTGAGGTGTCTGGACTCCTGGTGTTTAGCATCCCTTTTGTGTTTCTCAGTTCTGGAAAAAATAAACTAATTTGGATCTGTTTCATGGCTTAGATTTAGACTGCAATCAGTTATATTTCTGTGGCTGATGCTGTGCCAGAATGAAATAGTTTTGACCTCCACTTGCACTCAGTTATTAATCACTGTCGACTGAGATCTGCTATTTTAACTGTACACCTCAAACTTTTCATTTCTAAGATGATCTGGGTTAAACAGAATACTTTCAGTAGCAGAGTTTTTGACAGAAACACGTATAAAGTAGGTACACAGTGGAAGATTTTAAATGGTATATGTAAGGGTAATTGTTTGGTGGTAGATTTTAAACAGGGTATGTAAGGATAACATTTTGCAAGGGGTGAAAAGCAGATGTCAGGGCAGCAAAAGTCACCTTCAAGTTTGGTTCAGTTGGAACCACAGCAACATGACTATCAGGAATGGCATTGAGCTAAACAAAACATCTCTGAAAACTGATCATGAGCTTAGTGGTACACAGATAAACCTGAGACCTCTGCTGTTGAAAACAGCTGTAGGTTCCTGCAAGTGCTCGTAACAGCTATTTTACAAAATTTCATGACAATCAGCAGAAACTACTAGCAGAGTGAAAACTGAACCTAGAAAAAGCTGTATTTGGGGGGAAATTTAATATTGCCTTCTGAGTGATGGAATAGATACTTTGCCTTTTTTTTTTTTTTTACTCAAGTTTTAATAATGAAATTTTCATACGAATCAAGGAATATAAGAATGTTAGATCAAAAAAAAAATCCATTTGTTTTTAATGATAGAATTAAAAAAAATCAGAAAATCATCAAAATAAGAAACAGAGAACAGATTACATTAATGCATTAATGGAAATTGATTTTTTTTTTTAATATGTGGATCAGTAGTATTGCTTTTTTATGTTTTAGCTTAAACAGTTTTCATGAACAATGCACAGTATCCTTTACTTCCTCTTTAAATACAGGAGATGACAATATTCTTTATATGGTAAACTTTTTTTCAGTAACTCATTGAAAAATTTTCTCATGTTCCAGGGATGGGATGCCCACAGCTTCTCTGGACAACCTGTTCCAGTGCCTCACTACCCTCAGAGTAAAGACTGTCCTTATATATAACCTAAACCTACCCTCTTTTACTTTATAGCCATTACCCCCTGTCCCATCACTTCACTCCCTGACAGAGTCCCTCCCCAGCGTTTCTGTAGGCACCCTATAGGTATTGGAAGTGCACTATAAGGTCTCCCCAGAGCCTTCTCTTCTCCAAGCTGAAAAACCCCGACTCCCTCAGCCTGTCTTCACAGAGGGGAGATTTAGATTAGATGTTAGGAGAAAATTCTTTACTTGGAGAGTGGTGAGGCGCTGGAACATGTTGCCCAGAGAAGTTGTGGATTCCCCATCTCTGAAGGTGTTCAAGACCAGGTTCAATAAGGCCCTGGACAACATGGTCTAGTGGGTGGCATCTGTGTCCATGGCAGGGGGGTGGATCTTTAAGGTCCCTTCAAAATCAAGCCATTCTATGATTCCATGATATCCTACTAAATTGTTCTTTCTTTTTTTTTTTTCTTTTTTTTTATTTTTTTTTTTTTTTTTTTCTTTTTTCTTTTTTCGATAAAAATCTTTTTAACCAGGAACACATTTATTCGAGGAAGAAACAATGAAGTAGAATATCAGAATGTTTTCAACATGCAATTATTTCAATTGTAAATGCAATATCTTTCTTTTTCATTAAAACTAAGTAGTAAGACTATATGTCTGATATTCTTTATAATTGCAGTTAAATGTTTTCTAGAAAAATGTAAGAAGTATATTTATTATGAATAGGCTTTCCTCAAGATTTTAACAGCAACAACAAGTAGCAGCAACAAAAAGTAGAAACTTTTTAAGACTACGGAATTTGCTCTCATGAAGATAAGCTAATTCACAAGAAATTTTATGACAGAGGAAATTTATAGAATGAAAATCTGTGGTCTGTCTCCTCCAATTCTGCCATCCAGAAGGTGACTGTTTCAGTCTATGCTAGTCATAGCTGCTGTTATGGTGAACAGAAGAAAATATAAGCACAATAACAATCCAACAATCTAGGGTGTTGTATTAATAGGAGATACCTTCATTCTAATTATCTCAAAGGAAACCTAGATAACTTTCTAGAGTTTTTAACAGTTAAGGTTGCCACATACAATTTTCCCAAAACAGACTGGACATGGAGCAAAGAGTGGATGATATTAACAGTGACAGCAATGGACATTATAATTAAGTGATCTGTTTTTCTTCAAGAATGAACAAAAAGAAATATCAGTAGATATACATACAAAATCGTGCATAAGTGTTAATGATTTTGTGAGACACAGGAAGAATGAACCAATGGTTGCACTGTGACTTTGTTCATTTAATAGCTGCGTGAACAGGTAAGTAATGTGTGCAGACCTGAGGTTACCGAAATCCTTTGAAAACTTACTGAGGAAGAAAAGTCAGGTGATTCCCAGGAGAGCTGAGGATGAAGCAAAAGCTGGGCAATAAGCTACTGCTGGAATGTGAAACAAAGCAATTAAGTGGAGGCAGTCAGACTAGATGTTAACTGTGATCTTTTTTGCCTTGAAAATGATGAATTGGGTAAAGCCTGGGTCAGACATTCCCTCAGTGATCAACATACTTATGAGATTAAAAGGTGTTGTGTTTATTTAAGGGAGAAAATATTTTCAGAAAGACAAAGGGTCAAAGACGTCAACTTGCAGTAACTCAAAATTAAACAAATATTCAAGTTTTGTGCTTTTGAATATATCTTATATAGCAACATGAAAAAATGTACATTAATAAAAAAATGTAAAAAAAAGTACATTAAAAACGTACATTAATAACATACATTAATAACATTTGGATAATCATCCACTATGTTACATAAATAAATAAATAAATAAATAATAGAAAACCATAGCTTCTAAAATCAAGAGAAAGGAAAAAAGGAAGGCAAAAGGGAAGGGAAGGGAAGGGAAGGGAAGGGAAGGGAAGGGAAGGGAAGGGAAGGGAAGGGAAGGGAAGGGAAGGGAAGGGAAGGGAAGGGAAGGGAAGGGAAGGGAAGGGAAGGGAAGGGAAGGGAAGGGAAGGGAAGGGAAGGGAAGGGAAGGGAAGGGAAACTATCCTTAAATTCTTCAGTTATTGAAGTCCATTTCTTGAAAAGAGAACCACAATTAAAAGCATCTATTCTTAACATAGTAAGCAGAAAATAATGATATATATTATTTTCTTTTCTCCTTGCCTTGCCTTTGTCCTGTCTTGCCTTGCCTTTGCCATGCCTTCCTCCCTTTCCCTCCCTTTCCCTCCCTCCCTTCTTTCCTCCCCCTTTCTTTCTCCCCCTTTCTCTTTCTTTCTTTCTCTCTCTCTCTCTTTCCCTCTTTCTCTCCCTCTTTCCCTCTTTCTTTCTCTCCCTCTTTCTTTCCTTCTTTTCTTTCTTATGCATTATACATGGACAAAGGTGAAATGGAGGATGTTATGAGTAAGGAAAATATCACTGATATAAAACAGCTGCTGATATAAAACAGTTGCTGACAGCCCATGGTTTGCCAAGTACATCAGCTGGTTCCTGGTTCATTTCTCCAATTTGTGATATGATGATATTGGTGATGGTTAGACCAGATGTTCTTGAAGATCTTTTCCAACTTCAATGATTCTATGATTCTATGATATGGCTGATATTTCTGGGTCTGAGTAAGAACTGCCTGTGTCATTTCACTTCATTTTTCAGTAGAATCCCAGAAGATGGTGAAAAAAAAAAAAAAAAAAAAAAGCAAGGGAATTGGGAAGGAATACATATGTATAAGAGTAGAAAATGGTGGAGCTCAGGATTTCTTAGGCTGATTCTTATGATTAGCGAATGGGCAACTGCTAGTTACTCCCACTCATGAGCTAAATTCAAGACATCACAGTAAGTCTGATAGTGTACAAATGAAGAAGAGAGTCACAGGGAAGCTAAGCCATCCTCTTTTTACTCCTCCTGGAATTTTCAATCCTCCACTTTCTATTTTTTTCCTTTCTTGAGAATTTTCAATCCTCCACCTTCTATTTTATTTCCTTTCTTGAGAATACCCCAATGCATAGGAGACAGAATAAGATCCCCCACTTTTCCCCTCTTTTGTTCTGCTGTAGACCTAATTTTTCACTGATGGACTTCCAGAATTCTTCATATTTATTAAGAGCAATCTAGATACAGAGTCTAGAGATAGAATCAATGAATGTTTAGATTTTAAATCAACATCCTTAGGTTGCTTCTAGCTCTACCTGAGATAATCAGATGTACTGTCTCTTTTGCTCTCTCTGTAGATTTTGTTTTTCAGCTTTCTCATCAGCATGCATCATTATGTGCAACTATGATATTTTAAAAGGTTCCATTTTTGTTTACACAGTCATCTTTGATATACACTGACGCTTCACAAACACAACAGTGACCTACATCTTTCATCCATCTGAGAGCAAGGTACTAAGAAAGTTTTATATTCCTTTTTTTTTTTTTTTTTTACACACATAAAAGAAAATCTAGTTCATTGGACCTCCTAAATTTCTTCAGTATGGAATTAAAAAAATAGGTTAGAGGAATTAGCAAACTAAGACACTACTGTGTAAGTACCAGGGTTATGCATGTTCTTTGAAGTTCCTAGCTGAACTAAACCGAAGTGCTGTCATGCTCTAGTAACATTCAGATGAACAAAAGCACTCCAGCTGTTCCCCTCACCCTTTCAAACATTATGTTACTTTTAGCTGTCATCTAATTTATTGCAGAATAGAAAAAATGCTTTCCTCTTCTCTTGGTGAAATGTAACACATTGCTGCACCTTTTCATGGGTTATACTGTTCACAATTGCAATTTGAGATATGGTATTTGTATTCAGACACAGCCTCATTTAAGCCTAGTAGCAGAAGCCTAAGAGTGAATCACATGGTTTTCCTTTCCTTTTTTTTTTAAAAAAAAAAAAAAAAGTAAAAAAAGAAGGAAGCCTGAAAAGAGATTCTCTCTCTCTTGACATTTAGTAGGTAACAGCAAGATAGTTGATATGTGGCAATTGGTAAGTTCATATTTTTATTATGTTTCAAAAATAAAGTTTAAAAATAATGTTTTAGGAAGATCAGAGTGCATACCAGTCTGTACCAACTAACTATTCCTATCTGTACCTTGAGTTAGTAGTCTCTAGTTCTAGGCAATATCTTTTAGGTTTGGAGTGTAAAATTTTAATCTGAAGCAATAAGGAAGTTGAGAGACTGGCAAAGTCATGAATATACTGTGAAGTGTGAGAAGGTATTTGAGAATCTCTGCTATGCAGGACTGTTGGTGCCCTACACTACATGTACTCTGCGTAAATGGAAGATGCTAAAAGAGCTGTAGCGTGGGAATGGGTAGCAAAGAGTGAGCGGCATAAAATACAAAATCCATGGCTACCGTTGCAAGATTGACAACCACAATATGTAAGTCAAGTGTCAAAGTAGGAACAGCTGGCCTCAGAACTGCCTCACCAAAGAAGACTGTTAATGTTAGTTATATTTTAGGAATTAAATATGTTGTTACCTAGTTTGTCTACTTTTTTTTTTTTCCTCGCTCTCCTCCGTGAAATATTGTTTGCTTATATAACTGACCTATGTTTGCAATACAAGAAAGTTGAGTGTCACAAGGTATAGCTTAATCATCTGATGTCTCTGGGTAAAGGCTTGAACCAATGCTTTGTTAGCTATCCAAATTACATGAACATTTCCCTCACTGCTGCCAACCAAGACTTCACAGAAGGATTACAAGAACAGACATTATTTCTAATAATTTTATTTATTAGACACCTTTTTGTAAAGACCAGAGTGTGGCCTTAAGGGAAAACAAACAAACAAAGAAAAAAAAAAACAACAAACAACAACAACAACAAAAACCCAAACCAACCAACCAAAAAAAAAAAAAAAAGAGCACGCTAGTGATAATCTATGCTCGTAAAAATTCCTTTTGCAACATTTCTACTGATCCTTTTATTAGTAATTTATAAGAAAAAAAAGAATCTCTGGTTTAAGCATCAGGTTGGCAGAGATGTGAGAAGAATGGACCAAAGTACAGAAGATAAATAATTTAAAAAATCCAAATGCTGTGCTAATTACTTGAGAAACAGATTATCATCAGACCAACTGCTTGTTCCCTATTGTTGCAGGAAATGGCAGTGGTGATTGTATCAGAAATGAGGAAGAGTCTGTAAATGAGGTGAAACACAGGTGGTGAAATGATTAATGTTGGATCTAAACAGTACAGGTGTCTGGCACTTCTTGAAATGCCCAGGAAATAAATGAGATATTTATTCTCCCTGACAGGAAGAGGAAAAGCCTGTGCTTGATTCTCCTTCTCAACAAATGAAGTGTTGAGTAAACTGTTCTGTTGATTTATTATAGTGGTATCAGCTAAGACTCCTACTGAAAAATTTCCATTGGTATTTTCTGTATAAGCCACTATTTCAAGAATCTTCCCTCTAATCTAGAATATTAAAAATAAAAATATGCTGCAGTAATTTTGGTAAAAAGGATACACGTGAGGAACGTCTGATACAACTAGTACTGCTCTCTCTTTATATGTATCTATCTAAAGAAAAATAATATTCCAATGCCTGAATATTTTCTCAATTGTTTTTTTTAATCATTTGATATAGTTAGTCTTGGACCTGTCCCTCTGCTGTATATGTTTGTTGCACCAGCATTTATTTGTTCTGAGTTCAGTCCATGTTCATCCTCTAATGATTTATCCCTAAGAATAGTTTTCCATCTGAGGTTGTTTCATTATAAAGGGTCTAGGATTTAGTCACATGGAATTCCATTATGGAAATTTAATCTCCATGTCACTTTGTAAATGGAGATTAGGGATCTTTCATCCCTATTTTATCACTAGAGAAGGCAAATAAAGTATAACTTATTTTGAAACTAAGAAGATTTTACTGATGAAATCAGTAATTGCACTTTTTTGTAGTATAGACAAATAATATTATATATACTTTTTAGATAGAGTATTTCTTTCTTATAAATTATTTTGAAAGTTCTTATTTTTTGTCTTCAGAATAAAACTTTAGTACAAAACCTAAAAGGGATAGGTAATCACTATTATACTGTGTTTGGTAAAGCTTTTGAAATACTGACCTCTTTGGGTAGGTAAACCACAAGATAATTGGAAAGTAGCAGGGGAGGGGGGAGTTGTCCAGAACCTTAGGAGGAGGAAGACCACATTGGATCATAAACTATACAGAAACAAATATATTACTTGGATTGATATTCTTCTAACTGTGCATTACAGATTCAACTTAGAATCATTGAATCATAGTATATCTTGAGTTAGAAGGGACCCACAAGGATCAGCAAGTCCAACTGCTGCGTCCACACAAAAATAAACCATATATCTCAGAGCATTGTCCAAATGCTTCTTGATCTCTGACAGGCTCAGAGCCATGGCCATTTCCCTGTGGAACCTCTTGCAGTGACCAACCACTATCTCAGTAAAGAACCATTTCCTAACACTCGGCATGAACCTCCCCTATCACAGCTCCATGCCATTCCCTTAGGTCCTGTCACTAGCCACCACAGAGCAGAGATCAGCACCTCCCCTTCTGTTCCGCATCATGAGGAAGAGGATGAGGTCACCCCTTGCTCTCTTCTCTATGCTAAACAAAGCAAGTGACCTCAGCTGCTTCTCATACATTTTCCCCTCAGACCCTTCACCATCTTTGTAGCCCTCTTTTGGACACTCTCCAATAGTCTTATGTCCTATGTGGCACTGAAAACTACACACAGTACCTTAGGTGAGGCCACACCAGCGTAGAGTAGAGCAGGACAATCACTTCCCTCAGCTGGCTACAATGCTGTGCTTGATGCACCTCAGGATGCACCTGGCCTTCCTGGCTGCCAGGGCACACTGCTGACTCATGTTCAATTCAAAATCAACCAGAACCCCCAGATCCCTTTCTGCAAGGCTGCTCTTCAGGCTCTAGTCCCCCAGCCTGTACATATATATATCCAGGGCTGTCTGGATATAGGCACAACTTGGATTGTTAGTGCCTTCTGTTTGATGAAGTTGCTTTTATTTGTTGTGGTAAACCAATACAGGAGTGAGACAGTAGCAGATGGGAATATAGTTGCTCCTAGAGAAGAATTTGTTGGCATACATCCATAATGTTTATCTTTGCAGCCTTTTTGATTTCTTTCCATTTCCACTGCAATCTGTAATGTCATCATCTATTGAACCAGAACAAAAAACAAAACAAAACAAAAAAAAAAAGGAATTTAAAGTTAACTTGTTGATTTTGCTTATTTTTTTGGAAATAAGCAATAGAACAGAAGTTACTATGAATGTACTCTATAATTGCATTGCAAGATGAATTAATATGTAAAAAAAAAAGTTTATAATTAAGATAAAATCTGTTATTTTCATATTCTTCCTTTCTTTATGATAAATGATTCCTGGAAAGATTAAGGTTCTTCTTTACAAAATGAAATGAAGCAATAACCTGAACTACAATTTTTGAAGTTTCATATATATATAATTTTTAGAAATAGCTATGTTAGAGGTGGATACTTTCTGCATTCAACCCTTTCCAACCACCCCCCCCCACCCCCGGGAAATCTGGGAGATTAATCTCCAAGATGAATCTGCAAGCAATATTTTCTAAATAAGAAGAAATATAAAATAATATTAATTAATTTGTTCAGGAAATTCTTCTGAAAATAGGATCTTCTTGAAAACTACAGGTAGCAATATTAAGGAAAAGGTTTAAGAGGAAAAAACTATGATTTCTCAGAACTTTATGAAATAGTGTAACATCACATACATTCATAAATTCCTATGCTTGTGGGAAAATACTTCAATTCATTATTTCAGTATTGTGTTTTTGAAAAACTAACAAGCTAACAACCCTCAGAACTTTCTTATCTGATGTAAAGCTGCTTAACATTTAACTTCCTGAAAAATAAGATACTTTAAACACAGCATGAATACATTCTGTTGTAAACTTACAAAAGGTGTGCGTTACTTTTTTTTTTTTTTTGTATTTGACAACATAGAAATGTTGGTTAGAAGCTTAAAAACAGTATATATAAAAAAAAAAGTTTATTAAGAATGCTTAAAAACTATTGAAATTCTTGGAACTAGTCATGCAATAGTTCTGTTGTTTCTTCTACATTATTGCTATTTGTAAGTTTAATAGGCAAATGTTTCAGGCAATTACTATTGCAAACAAAAGCTACTAACTTTAAGTATTCCAAGCACAAATACAGGCTGGGTGGAGAATGGATTCAAAGCAGTGCTAGTGAGGACCTGTGGATGTTGGTTGACAAGAAGCTCAACATGAGCCAGCAATGTGAGCTTACAGCACAGAAAGCCAACAGTATCCTGGGCCACATCAAAAGAAGTGTGGCCAGCAGGTCGAGGGAGGTGATTCTTCCCCCTCTGCTCTCATGAGACACCAGCTGGGGCACTGCATTCAGCCCTGGGGTCGCTAACGAGAAGGCTCTGGGGAGACCCTAGAGAGCAGTTCCAATACCTAAAGGGGGCCTACAGGAAAGCTGTGGAACGACTCTTTACAGGGATTGTAGTGGTAGGATAAGGAGTAATGTCTTTAAACTAAAAGATGGTGGGCTTAGATTAGATATAAGGAAGAAAATCTTTATTCTGAGGGTGGTGAGGCACTGGACCAGGTTGCCCAGAGAAGCTGTGGTTGCCCCATCCCTGGAGGTATTCAAGGCCAGGTTGGATGGGGCTTTGAGCAATCTGGTCTAGTGGGAGGTGTCCCTCCCCATGGCAGGGGGCTTGGAACTAGGTGATCTTTAAGGTCCCTTCCAACCCAAACCATTCTGTGTTTCTGTGATTCTATTTAGGATTTTTTTGACACAGCATCTTCTCTCTTTTTAGATAAATAAAATTTTGCAATGGAGAGTAATAAAGACAGTTAGGAGCTATTTTATATATTCCTGGAGATTTGTTTTCTATTTGTGTTCTGTTGATTTATGTATATAAGAAAATAAATAAATAATCAGGATTTTGCACTGTATGCTATATTATGAAACATTTTTTTCTGAACTCATCACAATTCTTTGGTATAAAGTTGTTAAGACACTTAATTTAGACAAAGAAAGAAAGAAAGAAAAAAAGGTGTTTTCCTTTTATTAAGCAAAGTAGATGACATTCCTTATAAATATACTAGATGACGTAGATATGTTTTCACAAAATGGTGTTTTAATCTAGTCAGCATTTTCCAATGACAAAACTTTCCACTCAAGCTTCTTAAGTCAGTCATTTTTCTAATGTTTAATAGCATTCATTTATTGTTAAGAACAAATTATTGTTGAGTGCATAATTTTTCTCTATTTGCCAACACAGAAACTGTGTTCTCTGGATATCACCTGTTTCTCTAAAATGTATTGAAATAAGGTAAGGATACTTTGAATGATAATGTAATGCTTCTTATTTGAAAGGGATCTCTATCACTTAAGGCACCATGTCACATGTTCCTTGTTTAGAGCAGTCCTGTGAAACACCTATTAGTGTCATTTATTTATAAGGATGATGAAATTATCATCTTGTTATATAATTATATAAGTAGGAAGCTCTTCACAATGTTTCTGTTGCTAGTCTGATTAAGAATTGTCATTAAAGAGCTTTAAATACAATGATTGACAAAGGAAAACTGTTGTAAGAAAATGACAGATGCCAACAAGATTTTCAATTAATACCATTACAAAATACTAGTCTTTTCTAGAATTTTCTCTTCCTGGCTCTGATGTTTGATTTCAGTCCTCTTTCATTCCCTTATTGCCCCCACAACCAACACCACACCTCAGTCCTGTTATGACCCACTTATTTTGTTGTCACTTATCTTAGCTGCTTGTTGTTTGCGACAAAGTTAACTGAATAGTCTTCCTCCCTCCTCCAACCTTTTTCCAACCCACAGAGCAGATGGTCTCACTAAAGCTTTGTCTAACATTTTCAGCTTAAAACCCAAACATTACAGAAAACATAAGGGTCTAGTATTCCTCCCCCCCTCCCCTTCACTGATGCCATGATGCAGAAGTAGCACAAAATAGAGAAAATCTTTTTCTATATTTCATACAAAACTTCTTATACTTAGAGATCATAGGCTGCTGTGCAAAATTTAACTCCACGAGCTACAAATACAAATCTGGAACATAACTTTGTGGGACTGACATGCAGGCTCACATCATTCTCGGTTATCCATACATCAGAAAAACCAACTTCAGGAAACTGTGTAGAGCTGACATCCAGGGACAATGACCTTACCCCCAACACCCCTCACAATATTCATCAAAGCTTGTCTGCAGGATCAAAAGAAAAAATATGTTATCAAAACAACAGTCAGTCATCTCTGAACACAAGGTAACAGACAGGCTCAGTAACTTTAAATCTTTTTTGTTTGGTCTTGTGAAAGGTAAGACGTTTCAGGTGCTGGAATGAAAGGTTTTGACATAAGCAGAGGAAGACAGAAGCAGACAGCATTTGAGGGAGATATGGTGTCATTAACATATTTACTAAACTGTGAAGTTATTTACCATTGAGTATATGGTAACGTTTTGGTAGGGGGGGGTCTGCAGAGTGGAGTGGCAGAGGGAACATCAACGTCAGAGGAGGAGGAGGTGCTTCAATGCACAGGAGATACCCACTGCAGCTCAAGGAGAGCCCATGATGGTGCGGATTTTTCCTGACAAGAGCTACAGTCCATGCAAAAATCCATGAGGGAGCAGCCTTTTTTTTTTTTTTTTTTTTTTTTTTTCCCTGAAGAACTGCAGTTTGTGGATAGCCCAGTTTGGAACAGAAGAAAAATGTGAGGAGGAAGGAGCATCAAAGAGAAACTCTTAAGGACTGACTGAAACCCAACATTGCCCCTCAAGGCAAGGGTAGAGGACTCAGGAGTGAAGGAGTGCTGTTGAACTAGGGAAAGGAGAGAAGAAAGATGTTGTTTAATGTTTGTATTTTGTTTTCCACTACCCAAATTAGTGATTACATTTTTATTTTAATTGGCAATAAATTAATTCTTCCCAAGTCTATTTTGCCTGCAGTGTTGGTTACTTAGTAATCTACCTGTCTTTATCTTCACCCAAGAGCTTTTCCTTCTTGTTCTATTTTCTAACCCCATCCTACTGAAGGAGGGATGGAGCAAGCAGCCAAGTGAACATTTGGCTGCTTGCCAATGCTAACCCACCATGATACTCTAAGGATGTCTGCCTCATTCTTGCCTCCTAAACATTTAGTCACAGTATCACAGTATCACAGATTTCTAGGTTGGAAGAGACCTCAAGATCATCGAGTCCAACCTCCGACCTAACACTAAGTACTCCACTAAACCATATCCCTAAGCTCTACATCTAAACATCTTTTAAAGACCTCCAGGGATGGTGACTCCACCACCTCCCTGGGCAGCCCGTTCCAATGCTTAATAACCCTTTCAGTAAAGAAGTACTTCCTAACATCCAACCTAAAACTCCCCTGTCGCAACTTTCGCCCATTCCCCCTCGTCCTGTCACCAGGCACGTGGGAGAACAGACCAACCCCCACCTCTCTACAGCCTCCTTTAAGGTAACTGTAGAGAGCAATAAGGTCGCCCCTGAGCCTCCTCTTCTCCAGGCTGAACAAGCCCAGCTCCCTCAGCCGCTCCTCGTAAGACTTGTTCTCCAGACCCCTCACCAGCTTGGTCGCCCTTCTCTGGACTCGCTCGAGCACCTCCATGTCCTTCTTGTAGCGAGGGGCCCAAAACTGAACACAGTACTCAAGGTGCGGCCTCACCAGAGCCGAGTACAGGGGCACAATCACTTCCCTAGCCCTGCTGGCCACACTGCTTCTTATACAAGCCAGGATGCTGTTGGCCTTCTTGGCCACCTGGGCACACTGGTGGCTCATAGTCAGCCGACTATCAACCAATACTCCCAGGTCCTTCTCGGCCAGGCAGCTTTCTAACCACTCATCTCCCAGCCTGTAGCTCTGCTTGGGGTTGTTGCGCCCCAGGTGCAGGACCGGGCACTTGGCCTTATTGAACTTCATACAGTTGACCTCAGCCCATCGCTCCAGCCTATCCAGATCCTCCTGTCGTTATATATCTACTAAAATAACACAAAAAAACAACAACGACAATAAAAACAAAAACACACCACCACCACCACAAACAACAACAACAACAACAAATAAACAAATGCAGAAACAATGAACCTTGTTGGAAATAGCAATATATCAGAAGAGCTCAATGTTTTCACCTTGGACATGTAAATTATCCTCCAAAGTACAGCTGGTATTGTAAATAAATTTAAATATGTTCTAAGAGATTTTGAAAACTTTAAATTCAAAGAGACTTTTTTTAGTGTAGGTAGACAAGATAATTGTTGCTCAGAAGGTTTTGTCTAGATTTAGAATCTTTAGAGACACCACTACTCATTTTACCCATTTTCTCCTCTTCCCTTTATGTCACACTTTAGTTTTCATCGGTCTTAATACAATGAATAAAAACCCCACCAATAGTATTAAATATTATAACAATATCTGTCTAAGAATTACCAGTTATGATGCAGTTGAGGTGATATGTGCAAAATGTATTTTGCTTTGGTCTAATGGAGATGTGTCTCTGATTTGGAATGTATTGTCTTGCTACTTGTGCAGACAAAATACAAATAACTTGCTTATAAACTGTAAGAATAATAACACCTCATTAATATTGTTACCTGTGTGGTTAAAAAACAAACAAACAAAAAACAAACAAACAAACAAACTAACTAAACTAGTTTACAATCTAGGCAAACATATTGAGATTAGCAAGTTAACAATATCAACATTTTTATAGTAACATGTTCATGCCAATGTATTTGAGATGGTGTCAGCATTACCATTACAAATAATGTAAAGATTTATAACTCAGTAAGAGAAGAACACTAGTTTGGCCACATTTCAAATGAGTTATTTTCTCAATGTATCTTCAAGGATTAAGGAAATATAATATTAAACGTACTTTTTAATCTGGGAGCATTCATAAAGAAGTTAGATATTCAGCTTTAACCAGATAAATTAATTTTAAAAAGGTTCCTCAATGCTACTTTGAATTCAAAGTTAGTCTAAACATGATGTACTTACACTCAGGATAGGATGATTTGGGGATGTGTTCCAAGAACAGACACAGCAGTGACTACCACTATTTGTCAAATATGAAATAATAAGAATGCTGTTACATAATACAGAGGATAAGTGAGAGGCCACAGGAAGGAAAATATATTTTTTGTTAACAGATTATCCAGGAATTCTGTGTTAGCATTAGGAAGGAGAAAATATATGATGTTGGTCCAGGCCCCTTTCCAAAGAAGCACTTAAACATTTCATTGGTTTGTGTGTTAATAATAAGTCTTGCTGATTGCATATGAAATACTCACATGGCTAAACTGAAGCCTACACTTAAAGAATTGCTGAATTGTTGCTGAGATGGGGGCATAATTAGGAAGCAAAAGAGCACTAGTGAGGTTGAAGCTAGCAATGATGTTCATTAACTCAGTCAGAACGCTACAATCATTCCCACAGTTTTGCAACATTCACTCCTGTTTTTCTCAAGGATTGGATCCAAGCAGGAGATCATAATCAGAGGAAAGTGGAGAATGAGTGAAGTAGTCATCTGTGAAGCAGGATTCACCTGGTTTATTTTTGAATAAAAAGAGTTTGGATGTAGCAGTTGTTTTTCTTTAATGACTGTAGAGACTTTCTCAGGTATAAATTACTCTGTTTTGTTATCTGAAGTTTGGTGATGTGAATGCTAAATGACTTTGTGTTACTCTCTTTTGTCAAAGTGTAGGTGAGGAAGTAGAATTAATGGAGTTAGGATTAACATAAGAATTTGATGATAACTGTTGTGAAACAAAGGAATAGTGTTTTGCAGTGGATGAGTTACTGCTGGCCAAATGCAACATGCATCGTTTAACAAAAATGTACACTGAATGCATGACATCATTTCTATTTTTATTTTTTTTGCCAGTCTTTTTTCTTGCTATTGCCAGGGCAAAAATTATTACATACAAAAAAAAAAAATATGTATATAGTGTTCTGAAAGAGCAGAGGACATTTTGAGTAACCTTGGAATTAAGTAAATACTAGGCAAAAAATAAAAAAGAAAGGCATGTAGTGGGCACACCTGATGATTCACATAGGTGTTTTTTGTTGTTGTTGTTGTTTTGATTTTTTTTTCTTTTTTCCCTAATGACGTACTGGAAAAATAAACAAACAAACAAAAAATCATTCCCTTTGTGTTAAAGCATAGCCTGTTTTGTATACATGGTATGTCCGTATCACTTGAAGTACTATTTTAAATATCCAAATTATTCCAATCCCTTGAAATCAGCATGAACAGATAGAAAGCTTTCATTTGCAAAACTGATGAAGAATTCATTAGGTAACCTCAGAAAAAATTCTGAAGGGATAAACTATTGTTGTTTTAGTAAATTGTCAGGTTTAAAGTTCCAATTTCTGTTTCACATGGTGCAGACAAATCACCTGGGGAGCTGAAGAGGCTGATACTCCTTAATTAAGAGAAAGCCTTTATTTTCTTTAACTCGTCATCAATTCATAGGAAAGAAGTTTTGAAACTGCAGCTCACAGGGCAGCTTTTAACATTTTGTGGAGACTGCCTGTTGAGGTTATGTAGAGATGCCTTTATAGAATGATGTGATGGTCTCCCAGAATACTCAATTAATCCTTCAGAAATAGCTGCTGAAGCTGTTCTACTTCTTGCTGTTGTACTTTGTCCCATTGTAGTTTTTGACTTCTCCACAAAAGATGTTCTCCACAAATTTTGAAAATCTCTAACCATATTTCTTGTTTGTAAGCTAATCATTTGTGAGCTGGTCAGGGTTCTATTTCAGCACTTTGCTTTGGTACGTTAAAAACAGTACTTTGATTGAAATGTATCTCATTTATAATCATAGTACATAGAGCTTTAATTTACAAATCTATTCTCCATATAGGGAGATTACACTACTAGAATGTTAATTTGTTCAGTGCAGAGGTTGCTTTAAAACATGAAGATGCAGATTTTAATACTATTCCATTTCCCCTGGCTGATGTTTCAGAAGATTTTTACCTATTCTTCACAGACTTTTGGGGCACAGGTTTTTCTATCTCAGGAAGAGTGTTCCCATCTATTTCTGAGTTTGGGAGCGTGACAGTTAATTTGTAACAGTGCTCTTTACTTTTTAACTGACCTTAGTCATTACTGTTGAACCATAAATCTCTACAGAAAGGTTAGAAGAATATTCTCATGAGACAGGACTGTACCACTAAAACTAATAGAATGAAGCAGTCTTGCAGATACACCCTCCCACCCTGCTGCCTCCATCCCTCCCTGCCAAATAAAAATAAAAAAATAAAAAAAAATAAGAAAAAAAAACAGAATATTAATCAGTAGATGGCAGTATGAGCTAGCAAAAATCCTAAAGGCTAGTCTCAGAGGCGTTTTGCACATTAATCATACATATAGCAAGTTCCACAAAGTACAAGCTGACAAAGACCTTGCTTTGCCACAATCAATCTTTATTCACCACTAGATTACAGTGGTTAGATATATTTGATTGCCAGAGGTCCAGGACAAAGCTTATAAATAACTATATATGTAATCAGCTTAAATTTTTGTCATTGTATTTTTTGTTTTGTTTTTGTTTAAAACTGAGATTGGGGTGCAATCTGTTTATTCTTAGCTTTGCTATATGAGGACCCAGCCCATCTGTCACTTTGACTGCAAAGCTGTAATTTTAATGTTTGGCTTTGTAAATGTTTAAAACATCATTCTATTATTTACAAAGGGAAGGATACATCTAATAGACTGCAGTTGAAAGAGAACTGTCTCAGCTCACTTATCTTTACTCCAAGACTTTTGCTGCTGTGTGGCTGTTTTCAACTGAAATGGTATCACAACAGTGGAGTAAATGCTGCATTACACTGCAGGATCCATTTTGGACAGCTCTATTCTCTTGCTCGCTTTGCTTTTCAGAAACTCAGAATGTACAAAGGATGTTGTTTTCATTCCCTTGGGAAAGCTATCAATGCAAATATTTTCCTAATATGCACTTAACAATACAAACTCTATAAGGTAACTTGAAATAAAGAGAAAATGGAATAGTGATGTGGAATTATTTTCCAGCTCACTATATAGAGATATTTAGGAATGCATGTTTAGGTTTCTGTAAATCTGCAGTCTTTTTTAACTGCTTAATTAATGTGAAGTATCAAGTCCACACTATATTTCTCTATTTGGCTCTATTTGTTCAATCTATGTATTCATGTACCAATCACTCCTATGTTTTTTTTTTTCTTAATTTACCTTATCATCCCTTTCTCTGTGAAAAAGAATTGCTGTTTTTCTGCTTACCATTCAGTCATATCATACAAATGTGAAAGAATTTTTTAACAATCCTAAAATTTCTTGCTAAATAAAAATATTTTCACAGCATAATAGTAAAATAGCATTATGTAAGGTCAAAAGTAAATACATATGTATATATAATATATATATTTATACATATAAATGCCAGATGAAAGAGAAACTATTTGTGGCCATATTTTCCATAGGAAATATAAAACATTTCCACAGGAAGTGAGTAAGGTCAGAGCACTGGTTCTGAACAGTACTATAAACCTGGGAAAACAGTAGTTAACAAACGAAATAGGTAGCAGGAGTAAGAGATGCATGTGCATGCACAAAGACATATATATTATATATAAACATATATGAATGTAGTTACAGATTTTGACAGGATAATTAATTTCTGGTAGTTCTTCAATATTAGGAACCATTACACAGTTTCTGAGTAGCTGCATTTGCTGTGGGGTGCTTACATTAAGAAATTCAACTACCATGACTCAAACATAGATACAGAAATGAATTCCACACAGTAAGTGACCCTATTCTCTCCCCACAGGATATACTGATGTTTTATATTCTGTTGAAATCAACTGAAGTGTATCACATTGGCATCCAAAGCAACAACAGGTGGTGATTTCAGATTTCCCAGGTGAAGACTGTAATCAGTTGATCAAACTGCAATTGCTTTTTTACTCTGGGGTAAATACAAATATGCATGGATTGTTCTTTGTGGTCATGCTTCACTGGTATTCAGCTAGCTTCTGACATCACCGTCTTCAAGTGCATATCCTTTACAGGCAGATAATTTTATCCTTTTGCCAAGGACATTCACATTAGTCACAGCATTTTGTATCTGCCTTGGCTCTAGGAGAGTCATCTCTTTTAACTCTGAGAAATAAATATATTTTACTGACAACTTCCATTCTAATATTTTTGCATAATTCGTATTTCTTTTATGTGTCCCCTTCTCTTTAAAGCTAAAATAGAGCATTCCTTAATAAATAAATAAATAAATATTCTCTTGACAATCTTGTGCCAAAGACTGCACAATAGACTTCAGTAAAAGCTGAGATTCATTCATTGCAAGTATAAAACATTTGAGGAGCCTGCAATTTAATCTCACCCCCCCCCCCTTATTAAGCAATTGGTAGACTGTAGAAAGCTCTATCCATTTTCTTGATTAATACAGTACAATATTACCTTTGGTTCTCTATCAGCATGAAGGTTTTAAAAACATAGTAGCACTCATGACATAGACAATATCTCAAACAAAAGACAAGAACGTTAAATATGCATACTATTTTTTGACAAAGCTGTTGATGCAGGATTAAAAAGGAGGAATAAAATACCCTCCTGATATTAACACTTTGTGGGAGGACACTGCCATCTTTGTACTTTATTTTTTTGTTTTGTTTTGTTTTTATTGTTTTTTTATTGTTTTATATTTTTTATTGTTTATATTCTGGCAGAATATCTGGAGCCTTGATCTATTTAAAAAACAAAACTAGAATTTCACTAATACTTCTTTTTATTTCACGTTCACAGACTGAAACTTGTTGCAGTTGTGAAGATGATCAGCAGGTCAGAGTGGATTTTTTTAAGTTTTATGTGAATAGCAATAACTGCTGGGATTAAAGTCTATTCCACCTTATTCATTCAGAATATAATCAGATAAATATGGGCTTAACAGCTTCTCTCTTTAAGCACAAATTCAAAAGGTTTGTGTGAGTTCTAGTACCTTGTTAGTATGGAAATATTGAGAATCACCTTCCTTGCTGTTGCAAGTTTTATACTGGAATATTATAATGCACTAATATCTGTCTTGGGAAACAGGTGTTTATAATATTAATTCACTTCTCATTAGTATTATAACTTTAGAGCTAATGGCAAAATGATGTAACAAGATAATGGAGTCTGAAAGTGAACAATAGAAATCATGTTCTCCACTCCAGACAATATAAATATTTTTAAAAATTAGAGAAGTGGGAGACAGGCAATGAGAATCTGACAAGCCATTATGAGTATTTGACAATGAGGAGAAATACAGAGGAAAAGAGAGTACTGGAGATGCAAAAAGTAGAGTACTGACTGTATAAAAGTGATTTTCATGTAGCACTCCGGATTTAAGGAATTAACCTTGATTTGCCCTGTTACTTCAAAATATTGATATTTAAAACAATCACTCTGCTATGAAAACAGGTTTTATTCAAAAGGTTGCAGTATCAGCAGTATTAAATTACAAAATTATTTTATGAAACAGAAAAGATTTGAAGCTTTATTAGTTGTTCAGAGACATGTTAACAAACCCATTTTATTAAAAAGATTCATGTAAGACATATTCATCTCATATTTGCTGGCCTGCAACACTGTTGTGTGATCTAACTGTCTTTTGTATACACAGTTCTTTCTGTTAATTGCTATTCAAAAGGCAGGTAGCAGAAAATATCTTTATCTGTCTGCCAGTGTACTCAATCATCTGCAAAACATGCTGTCTTCACTTGAAATAGTATAAGTCAATGTAAAAGCATACTGAAACTGTCATGACTTACTAGATTGTTACCAAACTTAAGAGTCACAAGACAATGCATTTTAAGACTAATTATTTTTGCTTGTGGCTATTATTGTATTGTGCACATTAACAGGCTGTCCGTTTGCAAACCAGTTCACTCTAGAATAACGGCACGCTGTTATCCAAGACATTATGGGCTTGGTATAGACATAAATGGATTATAAAATGGGTGGGAAAATGACAATTCAAAGGTCCAGCAGTGCAAAGACCGTTTGGTGGTCAGCTACTTAGGATCAGAGTAACAGGGTCAGTACTATTCAATAGTTTTGTTAACAGTTTCAGTGATGACATATTATGTACCCTCAGTGAGCTTAATGAAAACACTAAACTGACAGTAGTTGCTGGAGCAGTCCCTGTAGGATAGGGCTGTTATCCAGGAGAAACAGTCTGACACGAAGGTCCTGAAGATCACCAAACATGAATACAACATCCTGCACCAGGGAAGGAAGAACTATATGTGACAGTGCAGGCTGGGGACTGACTGTCAGCTTTTCTGAAAAAAAGACAAGGGGTCAACAAAAAATTGATTGAGTCAGGAACGTGTCCTTGCAATAAAGAAGGCCAACGGTACCATGAGCATAAATAGCAAAAATGCATCTAGCAGGTCAGAGAAAGTCATTATTCCCTTCTAGCACTCATGAGACTGCATCTCAAGTACTTAGTCTGCCTTTGAGCTCCCCCCAAGATGGACATTGGCATACCAGAAGGATAACAGCAGGAGGCTACAAAGGTCAGGAGCTGGATGGAGTACATGCAGTACAAGAAGCTAAAGGTATTTGTTTTGTTCGGCCTTAAAAAGAGAAAGCTAAAAAGGGAATATTATTATTTTCTTCACCCAACTAGGGTGCAGGGTATGAAGAAGTCAGTTCTACTTTTCCCAGAGTCTCACTGTGGAAGGAAGACAGGCAACAGATACAGGAGGAAACATGGAAAAATCTCAGTATAGGAAAAAATGGTTTTACTGTAACAGTGATAAAACATTTGCCTGTGTTGCCTAGAGAATATCTATCCTCAGAGATGTTCAGACTAGATAAGGTCCTAAACATGTTTTAATTAGATGTACATAGAGCAGGTGTTTAAATTAGATGTTTTCTGGAGGTACCTCCTGAATTTCAGAAAGTGAAACTGTGCATTTGTTGGTTCTTTACATGAAAACTTATCATGGGGGCGGGGGGAAGGGGGAGGGAAGAGAGAGATTTCTTCTCAGAACATGAGAAGTTATTGTCAAGATAGTGAAAAGTTATCTTAATAAGAGATGTGGTTTTAGAGAATGCAGGACAATGAAGTTCATTTACCTCCCCCCCCCGCCCAAAAAAAAAAAAAAAAAGTGCTGTTACTGTGAACAGGAACCAGTTTCTGCTGTGCTGAGACAACATATTTATGAACTGTAAGTGACCCAGCGTGCCATAGGATATTTTGGTTTGGCTTTAAGTTTCATTTAAAGGATTGTCTGTAAAAAACACACTTTTTCTTCATATTACTAGCATGCATTCTTAACAACTCCTTCAGAGGGACTTTCTTGGCATTTACAATTACTGCAAATATTCTGAGGGCACATCTGTCTTACATAAAGCAGTGCCATGTCTACACACCTAATATACTGCTTGATATGCTAGCTTCGTTAAAAACTAGTCTTAACATAACTCCAGATTCACATAGCAGTACTGTTTCAAGACAGTTGTACAACACTTCGTTGGACAGTGAGATACATTCTAAGGAATGTCACTTAGTCTAGTTGATGTCTGATGCTATGGAGCATGTACTCACCAAATCTCTCTCTCTCTCATTTTTTTTTCTCTGGTGTCATGATCCTTCAAAAAAATATAAATGGTCTAAATTTGGGTGACATTTCATACCAAACCAAGAGTGGGGAGAGTCAGCAAAGCTTGTAACTGTAATAAAATACTTCTACTTAGAACAGAAATTGAATAAACAGCTGTGAAATGTGAGAGTGAAAAATTTTACTTACTGTTTTTGAAAGTTCATTTTACATAGAAGTTAAGTTTTTATTTTGAAGAATCATTCATTTATTAAGGGTTTTGAACAATGAAGATTTGTCTAGTGCAACTGATTTTCTATTTTATTTTATTGAAAAGAGGGAAGAGAAAGACACTGAATGGATTTACATTTAATTTTGATACTTTTAAAGTATCAAAAAATGTATTTTTAAAGGATCAAAATCTATTTATGGTTTCAAATTTTATATTTGGAAATTTAGAATATGCCATGATAGAGGACATTCCTTCATGCATGTTCAGTATGCATCTTTAATTGCACATTATATATTTTTATTTCCTTGAACATATTAAATTTTCCCTCAAAAATCCAAATCCTTTATGATGGAACTCCGAAAGCAGTCTTAGCTTTTCCATTACATAAGTAGGTAAGTCAGCCTACTCCCCATATCAAGACCACCTCCATCAGGAAAAAAAAAAAAAAAAAAGTTGTTGTCATAGGTGACTCTTTACTGAGGGGAACAAAGGGCCCGATATGCTGACTGGACCCAACCCACTGGGAAGTCTGCTGGCTCCCTGGGGCCTGGTTAAGAGATGTTACTGGAAAACTCACTAGTTTGTTACAGCCCTCTGATTACTCTCCATTATTGCTTTTTCATATAGGCAGTGATGAAGTAGCAAAGAGAAGTCCAAGGGCAATCAAAAGGGACTTCAGGGCTTTGGGGCAATTGGTTAAAGGATCAGGCACACAGGTAGTGTTTTCCTCTGTTTTTCTAGTGGAAGGGAACAGTAATGAACAGGCAGACCCAGATGATCAATATATGACTCTGAGGTTGGTGTCACTGGCAGAATTTTGGGTTTCTCAATCATGGGATGGTCTACACAACACCAGACCAGCTGGTGCCTGAGGTACCTGAAAGCTGGTACCTTTCCTAGAGGGGGAAAATGATTTTTGTGAAGCAGTTAGCAAGGCTGATCAATGGTTTTAAACTAGATTTGAAGAAGGAAAGGGGGTAAAACCAGGCTTGTCAGTGATAAGCCATGGGAAAGCACACCAAAATTTGAGGGTCTGCATGCTAGTGAGATCCTTCAGTATGCTCCATGGGGTGCTGGGTACAATGAAGCACATTTGAGATGTTTCTACACCAATGCATGCAGCATGAGGAACAAGCAAGAGGAACTAAAAGTCTTGGCTCAGTCACAGAGCTTTGACATCATTGGCATAAGTGAAACCTGGAGGGAAGAGTCCTGTGAGTGGTGTGAGTGGTGTCCTGAGTGGACAGATTTAGGCTTTTCAGAAGGGACAGGCAGAGCAGATAAAGCAGAGTGGTGATGCTGTATGTAATGGAGGGGCTGAGCAGTAAAGAGCTTGCAGATGGTCATGGTGCAGTTGAGAACCTCTGGGTAAGGATTAAGGGACAAGCAAATAAAGCAGAGTCATTAAGAGAGTCTACTGTAGACAATCCAGCCAGGTTGGTGACACTGATGAATTATTCTTTAAGGAACTAAGAGATACATATAGATCAGACACCCTTGTCCTTATGGGTGACTTCAACTTGCAGTCATGAAATGGGAATACCACACAGCTGATGCAAACATGTTCAGGAAATTCCAAAACCACCTTGATGATAACATGTTGGTACAGGTACTAAGGGAGCCAACTAGGAAAGGCTGCCTCCCAGATCTGTTGTTGAGACAGAGAGGGTCTCATGGGTGAAGTGACAATTGGTGGCTGTCTTGGACATAGTGACCATGAAGTAGTTGATTTTAAAATCTGTGGTGATAGGAGGAAAACTGCCACCAAACTTCAAACCTGGATATGGGCAGAGCAGGCTTCAGAGCACTCAGCTAACTAATTAGTAAGGTTCCTGGGAAACTGCTTGTGAAGACATCAAGGTCCACCACTGTTGGTCAATTTTTAACTACCAGCTCTAATGAGCACAGGAACAGGCAGTTCTAAAATGCTGGAAGCAGGTGGGGCAGAAAGTTGGCTTGGCTGGGCAGGGATCTTATTCTAGAGCTTAGGTGGAAAAAGGAAGTGTATGGCCATTGATAACAAGGTCAGGTGACATGGGAGGACTGTTCACCATAGTAGGGAGAAAATTTGTGAGACCAAAGCTCAATTAGAATTGAACTGAAGCTAGCCAGTAATGTGGGGGACAATAAAAAGTGTTTTTGTTTGTTTGTTTTGTTTTGTTGTTGTTGTTGGTTTTTTAACATGTTAACAGCAAAAGGAGGAACAGAAAATATCAGTCTGTTGCTTGATAAGGATTGATAAGGATGGTCACCTCACAAGTAGGGACACAGACAAAGTAGAGACATTTAATGCTTTCTTCACCTCTGTCTTTAACACTGATAATGGGACCTGGAACTCCCAGATGCTGTGAGTTAGAGGACCGTGACTGTGGCAACAAACTGCTAGCCAACCTGGAATTGTGCTGGATTTTCTGTTCCAGATGGATGCACATAAGTCTATGGGGCCTGATGGGATTCATCTCAGAGTATTCAAAGAGCTGACTGATGTCATCATGAAACTGCTCTCATTGTTTTTCAGTGGTTTTGGGAATCTGGAGAGGTCCAAGAAAGCTGGAAAATGTTCTAATTTTCAAGGGCAAGAAAGAAGACCCTGGTGATTGCAGGCCTGTCAGTCTCACTTCAGTGCCTGGTAAATTATGGAGAAGATTATCCTGGGAGTTATTGAAAAACACCTGAAGGACTGTCATTGGTCACAGCCAACATGGGTTCACAAGGGGAAAGTCCCTGGTTTACAAACTTAATTTCCTTTTATGACAAGGTCACCCACCTTGTTGACCAACGGAAGCAAGTTGATGTAATATTTTGGATTTCAGCAAAGCTTTTGAAGCTGTTTCTCACAGCAACTTTCTGGACAAAATGTCCAGCATACAACTAAATAAACATATAATGCACGAACAATTAGCTGATGTGTCAGGCTGAAATGGGGTTACATCAGGATGGCAGCCAGTCACTAGTGGGGTTCCACAGGGCTCCACTTGAGGGCCAATTCTCTTTAATATTATCATAAATGACAGGGCTGCAGTTCTTGAAGGTAAGGACTAAGTAAGTATATGGACAGCACTAAATCTGGAGGAGATGTTGATTCCCTTGGGAGTGAGAGACCTTGCAGAGAGGTCTTTACAAATTAGAGGGCTGGGCAATCACTAACATTACGAAATTTAAGAAAATCAAGTGACAGATTCTGCACTTGAGACAAGATATATGTACAGGCTGGGGGATGAGAGGCTAGAGAACAACACAACAGAAAGAGATCTGGGGGTTCTGGTTGCTGGTGAACTGAACATGAGTCAGCAGTGTGCCCTGGCAGCCAGGAGGGCCAGCTGTATCTTGGGGTGCATCAAGCACAGCATTGTAGCTGATTGAGGGAAGTAATTGTCCCACTCTACTCCATGCTGGTACAGCTTCACCTTGAGTACTGTGTGCAGTTTAGTGTGCCACAATATAAAAAGGACATAAAACTATTATAAAGTGTCCAAAGGAGGGCTCTGAATGTCATAGAATCATAGAATATCCCAAGTTGGAAGGGACCCAAAAGGATCATCAAGTCCAACTCCTAGCACTGCACAGCTCTACCCAAAATTTTAGACCATGCGACTAAGTGCACAGTCCAATCGCTTCTTAAATTCAGACAGGCTTGGTGCAGTGACTACTTCACTGGGGAGCCTGTTCCAGTGTGCAGCCACCCTTTCGGTGAAGAACCTCTTCCTGATGTCCAGCCTAAACCTCCCCTGCCTCAGCTTAACACCGTTCCCACAGATCCTGTCACTGGTGATTACGGAGAATAGGTCACCTGCCTCTCCACTCCCCCTCGCGAGGAAGTTGTAGACTGCAATGAGGTCCCCAACTCAATATGGTGAAGAGTCTAGAGGGGTGACATAAGGAGAGGCTGAAGCCACCTGGTTTGTTCAGTCCAGAGAAGAGGACACTGAGTGGAAGCCTCATGGTGGACTGCAGCTTCCTTACGAGGGGAGCAGAGGGGCAGGCGCTGAGCTCTGCTCTCTGGGGACAGTGACAGGACCCAAGGGAACGGCATGGAGCTGGGACAGGGGAGGGTCAGGCTGCGTGTTAGGAAAATTTTCTTCACCCGGAGAGTGGTCGGGCACTGGAACATGTTCCATGGGGAAGTGGTCACAGCACCAAGCCTGTCAGAGTTCAAGAAACATTTGGACAAAGGTCTCAGACATATGGTTTGATTTTTGTGTGATCCTGTGTGGATACAGGAATTGGACATGATGATCCTTGTGGATCTCTTCCAACTCAGAATATTCTATGATTCTGTAATTGCAATTGTAATTCTGCAATGCAATTTTAATCAGATTTGTATCCGTATTTGACATCAACTTACAGGAAAACCATTTCTTAGTATGGATCATTTTGGCAAACACACAGAATGCATTTTTAAGTGGCCTTGTTTCTATGGCAATGAATGACTTGCAGATTGCCAGTGAAATCAATGGTAGAGTATAATACAACAAATAAAAATCACCTTCATAGAGAACTGTTTTACTTTTCTTTTTCTACTCTAATTCTCACTTTGTAATTTATTTTCTTAAGTAGGACAAGTTTTTGTATTACTAGAGTAGTTTGTATCTGAAACACTATTTTAACTAAGACTAATTCCAGAAGAAAGCTGTCATAACTGTATTTGTAATTTCAAATCCAATGCCAAAACTGGGTCATTACTTCAGTGACATATAGTCCTGGATGGTGCAGGTATTGAATTGAGAACACTTGGAGTCAGTTTTAACATTTTTATTAGCAAAAGTAAGAAAGGTGAAGGCATGTTGAGTTTGGAAGGCATCCATCCCAATTTAGAAAGGGTTTCTGGTGTGTTTTAAAAGAGACTTTTAAGCTGTCCCCTAGCATCCCAGCAAGAACATGTATTTGCTCATTTCCATTTGCTATTATTTTATGGTTACTAAGGTTAACCATGATGATTTAATTGCTTACCATTGCATTAATTATGCTGAAAAACGTTCTAGGATACTGGGGCAAACCCTTCCCTGAATTTCCAATCTTGCAGTTTATGCTAATTGCTACCCCTTTCCTTTTGTAAAAATAAATAAATAGTTCTCTAGGTTGTTTTGAGGTTATTGTTGTACCAACATGTTCATTTGGGGGGGGGGGGGGGGGGGGGGGGAGTTCATTCAGTTTCCCCAGGGAAGTAGTCATGGCACCAAGCCTGTCTGAATTTAAGAAGTGTTTGGACTGTGCACTTAGGCACATGGTCTAAAATTCTGGGTAGACCTGTGTGGTGCCAGGAGTCGGACTTGATGATCCTGATGGGTCCTTTCCAAATCGGGATATTCTATGATTCTATGATTATACCTTTCATACTATTTTCTAGGACTGCTCATTTGTTTGGGCTGTACAACCCCAGATATATTTGTCTCAGTCCTTTGTATAATAATGCTATCTACCCTTTGCTTAAATGCTGTTCAATCACTTGCTCATTCCTGTTTTAAACTGTTTCAAAAAGCCTTTAACTTTTCATGCTTCAGGGGATGATAACCAGAAAGGCGTTAAGAGAGTTATTACTTAATTCTTCAGTATAGTCCTGCATGAAGAAGTAAATACTTTCATATTTTTGGAAAATACACACGTAAAATTTGTTTCTTCACTAGAAAGGACACTTTTTTGATTATCTATTTGTAAGCATCTGCTTTGATTAATACTAATTATATATGAAATACCAAAAATTTACAGGTTAGAATTGCAGAACTTTGGAAGCATAAATATTCAACTTTCTTCATTTATCATTTCATTACCATTAAACATGTATTTGGGCACTATTCATTTGCCTAAAATAGGCACTTAATGCCATCTGAGACACCTTAAGAATATAAGATATTCACATGCAACTCACAGGTAAGAGAGAGGACTTACAGGAAACTTATCTTTCTGAGCAGCAACTAGAACTCTAGAAGACTACAATCTAGTGCCTAAAGCTAGACCAGATAACTAAGAAAATATCTGACTCCTATTCTCCTTTTTCTGTCCCTTGTAAATTAGGTGTTTGAGTTTCTTAGAGGTTTTGGATAGTTTCTGCACCTATTGCCATAGACAGGGTGAAAACCTGCGTTAAGGGATGTGGTTGCACAGCTTCCCAGTCAGATCAAGCCTGCTTTTGTCTATATTAGTTTGAAAAATCTCCAAGGCAACATAATGTATTTCCATGAAATACCCTGTAGCCTGTTATTGTTGGAGCAAACATTTCTAACACAATGGTGGGAGATGAGACTTTAGATTTATTCTTTAATAGGAAGATACAATCAAGATTATTTGGAGTGCAAATACAAATTTGGAGCAGCAGCTTATATTCAGGTAAATGGTTCTCCTTTCGATGTAACACATGTTGATACCAGGTAAATAAGTCCTACCATTTCTTACAATAGAAAGAGAAATGCATTCCAAACAAATCACACAGAAATTTGGTAGATACATCCTTGTAATCAACTGGATCTTAATTTGGTTCTCAAGCTCTTGAGGGTCGCAAGGACAGGGCAGCATTCACCACATGCAGCCAAGGAAAAAATACTGAGAAGACATAAAATATAAGTGGAAGTTAATTGCCTCCACTAAACACTTGGTGATTTCTAGGCATTTCTTACATATTTTGTTTTAATAACCTTTGGATAAAACTGAAAAAAAAAAAGAAAAAAAAAGAAAAAAAAAGCCGGGAGAAGAAACCTAGTACTGTTATAGAGCTACACCACTTGTTTTTTCTTTCCTTCCCTTCTGTCATCTCCCCCCTTTGAAACCTTTGCTATAGGATATTATCCTGGGTAGCAAGATTCTGGTTTTATCCTCTCAGACTGAGAAACATTTTGAACCTGAAACTCCCACTTTCTAGGAGGGCAATGTTAGCTAACTATAAGCTTCATGCAGAAAGTTAGATTATCAGTCTATGAGTAAGTCAAAGTATGAGCAAATATGAGTAAATCAAAACAAAGACAAAAATAAAACACCTCTTGTCTCCACAGAATGTCACTCCTTCAATTCTGACTCCTTTACCTCCCTGTCTCCCTGAGGCACAGGGAAGACGGATTTGTGGGATGCAGTCAGTTCATGGCAGTTTGCCTTTGCTCCTCTTCCCTCATCACACTTTTTGCCTGCTCCACTATGGGTCCTTCCATGGGCTGCAGTCCTTCAGGATATATCTGTTCCAGCATGGGCTCTCCATGGGCTGCAATTACTTCAGGAAGTATCCACCTGCACAAGTGTGGGGTGCTCCAAAGGCTGCAGTGTGGCTGCATCTGTTCCACCATGGCCTCTTCCACGGAATACTGGGGAATCTCTGCTCTGACCCCTGGATCACCGCGTCCCCCTCCTTCTTCACTGGCCTAGGTGTTCATGAAGGTGTTTCTTACAGTTTTTTTCTTCACTCCTTACACTGCTGTGAAGCTTTTTGTCCTTTCTTGAATATGCTTTCCCCAGATTTCTGCCACCTTGGCTGCTGGGCCCAGCCGTGCCCTGCGGTGGGGCCTCTGGAGCTGTCTGGAGCCGGCTGTGTCTGGCATGGGTCAGCCCCGGCCTCTCCTCACAGAGGCCCCCTGCAGCCTGCGCACTGCCAGCACCTTCATGCCTCAATACTTGCAGATAACTGTCAGACTCTTCAGTTCTTGGGCACACAATGTAAGGTCTTTAAGAAACTTCAGAAATACTGTGTGAAGCAGCGATGGATCTTCAAGCATATGTCACTTGTATAGTTAGTGGATTTTTCTCCTAAATATCTACATGATTCTTGTTGATTTGAGCTTTAATCCATTTAACTCTATATTCCTAACAACTGGCAGCTCGCTTTGGGAAGCAGATAAAGATAAAGAAGATTCAAACACCAGCAGAATCCTAAATTCATCACTGAAACTTACATCTGCTTGTTGGATCTCAGTCTTCACATTCTCCAGTGTACAGATAAAGAAGTGACAGACTTTTCAGAAATCCTAACTGACAGGCATGCAATTGCTTGGGAAATAAGGTTTTCAGTTTCCACTGCTACAAATATATGCAGTAAAGATCTGCCGTTCTTTTCAACAGCAATAGTTTTACAAGGCAGTTCTAAATTCGTGACTTAGACTGATTTTCCCCAAAATGAAAAGACCATAAGTCTCAAGATCTTCTATAGAAAACAGAATTTTGTTTAGTGTTCTCTAAATATCACAGAGAAGTATAAAGTTTTATTTTTCTCTTGCCTTAGATGCTAATTTAGAATTGTATGAAATGTTTGTTTCAATGCAGTAAGTACCTCTCTAAAGGCTAAAGGTGAAACTCAGTCTCTCACTACCTCTTCTGATATATAGAGTATATTAAGACAATTTCTAGGGACTTTTCTGTACAGATGCATACAGACATCATTATGCAGTCTTTCTAGATGCTTAATGAACTGATTCTCTATGAAGCAGATCCCTACCTACTTTGTTGTCCCCTCTGCCTTCCCAGTTTTCACATTTGGACTGCCCATTATGCCACTGTCTACTTTTTGACGGATGATGCAACTTAACTTGTAAAGCAAGTTATTCATCCCAAGAGCCATCCCAAAAGCACTTCTAAATTTGGAGCTGTAATTTTGGATGTCAATGTCTCTACAGTGCTTGTTTTTATGAACAACAAATTTTGAATTCCAAACTTTCTCTAAGGATCAGCTATAGGTTTTTTTTTCTTTTTTTCTTTTTTTTTCTGAAAAACAGCTAACAAATTAGCAGTAAAAGTGTCATGTACTTCAGAGCACACATGGCAGTTATTAAAATTCATAAGAAGTTCACAGTGGTCACAGATCATGTGTCTTTCCTCTATGCAGTGCTCTGCACAATTTTCATCAGACAGTAAGAAAAGTATTTCTTCATTTCTCTCCACTCAGAACATATGCTTTCTACCTAAATTCTGGGAAGTGATCTTGTATGAGCTGGTGTGACATGTTATAGAATTCAGTGGGGATGTGAGGCACAAATTGCACTCATGACATACTCTGAGTTCGTAAGGGAGTAGCAGGAACAGCCCAAGAACTTACCAAAGTGTGATGTTCTTTGTTGTAGACTAATCAATTTATGTCATAATGTTCATTGCTGACCTGTCAGTGTAGCATCTGCCTGGTACTTTTACCTTCCATTGTAAATCTAATCTAGAAATACAAAGGCATAAAAGACTAGTGAAAAACCTGACACAAAGGGAACACACAATAGATTTTTACACAGTGCAAAAGTAAAATAAAAATAGCTGAGAAAACAAGCCCCAAAGCAGTGCATCAATAAAAAGCTACCCTACTTACTATTCTGCAGTATTGTATTATTGTTGATACCTCCTTTGGTGACTTTTATAAATCTGCTAAGATAAGCTCTGCCTGGTGTCCTGTAGGTAATAGATTAATCTTATTTTTATTTTTATTTTTATTAGTTTCACAGAACTGTTTCTAGCATAATAAATTTATCTCCAGAAGGAATACTTTATTAGCTATGGCAAGATAAATTTCAATGCATAGCCCATGTGCTGCAGCAGTGTTTCATTCAGCCAAAGCTTAACTTCTGAAAATATGATTTTCTCTATTGAAAGTTTTAGGCAATATAGATATCAGTGTTTCCCCCAATAATTATTTATTCCATTGTTTGTAGCATATGACTAGTGACACTCTCATGCTTTTTGCTTATCTGGGAAGGTCTGGGTGAGTGTGTTTTATCAGCAAGGATATGAACACTTTAAACTCACCAGTGAATCTTCTAAAATAGAATTTTTCTACCAATTCCTGCAGACTGCATCAATAACATTCTATATGGTCTCATTATTTTTGTTGGGTTTCCCATAACACTTTTCTTAATTATTATCTGTTTTGAGATTATTTCATACATGAGTACACCCTGCCTATTTCCAGGTACTGAAGATAAATATTTATAGAATTATTCATTCTCACCTTTGTCTTGCCTTGCTTTCCCCTTCCCCTTCCCCTTCCCCTTCCCCTTCCCCTTCCCCTTCCCCTTCCCCTTCCCCTTCCCCTTCCCCTTCCCCTTCCCCTTCCCCTTCCCCTTCCCCTTCCCCTTCCCCTTCCCCTTCCCCTTCCCCTTCCCCTTCCCCTTCCCCTTCCCCTTCCCCTTCCCCTTCCTCTTCCCCTTCCGCTTCCTCTTCCTCTCTTTCTTTCCTTCCTTTTACTAACATTTTGCATCTAAGGATGTAGTTTTAACTTACTATATGAAAAGATAATATGACAGGAAAATTAGTCAATTATCAACAAAGAATTTATTTTATTTTAAACGTAACGTTCATGTATTTTTTTCCTAAATACACAGATTAAGTTAAAAAGGGGCAAAACATGTCTTTTTAGAGCTTCCCAAATAAACGTGGGAAAATTACGCCAAATGTGTAACATGTATTGACCGTCTTCTGAACCCTTATTGGACATTTTTTGGAATTGAATTAAGGCTAGGTTAGAGGGAATAAAATATGAGCTAAGTTCTTGCTAAGAAGATTTGATGCTCTTCTATACAGATGCAAAAGCTAGTTGAAGACAAAAAGTTACTGAGCAACCTAAATAAAAGGATATATGGTTATCTAAAGATGAAGACTTAAGGAATCCCAGAGCAATTATTTTTAAGCAAACTGAAGCACTGTACTGTCAAGGAGGTCAATACTGCTGAAGCCTAGTATTAGTTGTGCATGATTTTACTGATGTTAGCAGTTACAACTGAAAGAAATTGTCCTCTTAGTACAAGTTTTACATCATATCTGTGAATATATCATTCATGTAGCTCAAATATCCCCTTTTTAGATACTCTTTAGATATCTTCTGTATCTTTAGATACAGCTATTAGATATTACATAAAATATAAATTTGACTTTTCAAATTGTTTTAGGAAACAGTTATAAAATTACCTACATACATATCATATTTTTCCATGTTGCAACTATGACTATTGTCTCTTGTCTTTTTACTGTGTACCTCTGGGAAGAATCTTGCTTAGTATCTTCCATTACAAAATGGAAATCTGCAACAAAATCTTCTGTTTGCTTCCCAGGCATTTGTGTCCAGGTGCTTGAGACAGGCTCCTGTCACCCTGCTTTCTCAGGATCACAGATAAGTTCTTTCTTGTGGTCCTATATTTTCACCTATTTTCAATTTCTTCACTTACCTATGAGTATTTTATATTGCATTGAACCTAATGTCACCAACTACCCCTCCAAAACATAAAGTAAATATTGAGATAATCCATAATAATAATAATAATAATAATAGTCCCTACTAGTCTATGGCCAATTGAGAATGGTAGTCTAAGTGACATATATGTGTCTATTCATTTAACTAAAACACAGAAAGCAGTCACACCTGACAATCACAGAAGAGAGGATATGGGACATAAGAAGATCCATTTCTGTTTAAGAATTCAGAGAAAACAAGGCATTCAAGGAGAAGGAGACCTAAAATAAAATAAAATAAAAAGTAATCAAGATATTTTGCAGATTAATTGCCTTTTCTGAGACAGAAAATATCTGAATAAAGGTTCAGTTGCTCTTTTGATATTTGTTCACATATAAAATCTAAAATAAAAGAAGAAAGGCCAAGTAATGTTAATTTGGTAATCTCCTTGACTTAAAGAGGATATCTAGTAATACCAGAACAATAGAAACTATACCTTACACTCAACCTAAATGACACAATAATGAGGTTCTTAGCCACCCTCTAATAGGGAAATATTCTAAAAGTCAATGCTCTCAGTAACATTACATTTACCTTTTGAGTATTTCCTAAACATGAAGAATAGGGAATGGTTCTTTTTTGTTAAACTCAACCTGAAAACCTTTTTAAAATGTAATCTCCTGTGCAATGAAATGAATAATATGTTAACAAATAGAAGAGTTGGAAACGCATTCCATGAATTTCATTTCAGTAGTAACAGGCTTTTTGAATTTACTGCAGGTAATACTCCTCTTAACTCATGTAACCACTTGGTAGGAATGCAATTTGTGGGTAATAAAAATAATACAAATAGCCAAACCAGTCTTTGATATACAAGCATTCAAATTCCTTACATTCAGCTCAAGAAGATTATACATAAACCAGCTCTTTAGCAATTTACCATTTATTTCGTATTTTAATCCTATTTATTTCCTATTTTAAAGCATGACAAACAGGTATCTTTCAACTGTGTAGTTGCTATCTGTTAGTCCTTAAGCCTCTCTAAATTATGACAAAGCTAGGCAGTGATGAGTTTGCTCTTTATTGTGACCATTTTTCATATTGAAAGGAAACAAATATTTATATCAAGAATGGAAGAATTTAATAATTCTGGTTGTCAAAATACAAGTTTTCTATTTTATATGGGGAATGTCTACATAAAGAAAAAATGTACAATTAAATTTATTTCTGAATTCTAATGCAAAGGGGTCTTCACATTTACTCCATTTTAAAGTTTTCTTTGCATAAGAATGTTATCTTTCTGACATCATGCGAGTGAACACTGATTTGTGAATCATAAATGTTGTAAAATAGTTTGTATTTATCTAAGTTTTCATGTCATGATGATTTGCTTTGAATTTCTACCAAAGTTGGCAAAACTGTAATTGTCATTTATTTTTAAAATCAGATACAACTTATGTTGAAATGTACATATACATATACATATACATAATGTACATAATGTACATCCCCATCCTTCTACTAGTCAAAATCTTTGGTTTCCCTTACTAGCAGATCTTGTCCACCTGTGAAGGAGATGAGAAATCAAACAATTTATTTGATCAAATATGACCAAAACCAAAGAAACAGTCTTCCTTTTAGAATCATGTATAGTACCACGCTATCCACAGGTTTTCCTCATTTTATGTTGAAGAAAAAGTATCACAAAAACGTCTACTACAGCTTTCCTTGATGTCTCTTCAGGTATCAGGCAGGAGACTAATACAAGAACAGTGTATTTCTTTCTATCCAGGTTAGTCTCTTTGTGACCCCCTAATACTTATTAGGCAGACTATGTAAATATTTATTCTGAAGAAGGAGCTTCCTCTCAGATTATAATACAAAACTTGATATTGTTAGGTTTTTTTTTTTGTTTGTTTGTTTGTTTCTTCTCTAAAATCTTCATAGACATATGCTTATCTGCATAGCAGATAAGTGTGAGAAAGTTCCATACTGTGCGGTGGTAACATAGCCAGTATTTTCACCAAATTGTGGAAGAAAATTTCTTAGTTCTTACAAAGTCTAACTGAAAAATAACATTAAAACTGACTTGATCCTGTTATACCAGTAGGAAAACAAAGCAGAACAGAGCAGAACAAAACAAACCAACCAACCAAACAAACAAACAAAAAAAAATCCCCACCCTTTTTAACCATAAGAAAATGTCATTTAAATGTGGAGGAAAAAAAAAAAAAAAAAAAAAAAAGAACCCAGCCTAAACAACTCTTTATGTAGTAACAAAGAAAGGTTAGAAGACTTTCTGAATATTTTTCTTGACTTTGAGAGAGATAGAATGTGCCAAAGTACATGAGAACATGTAATTGATCTTTTATGACAACAAATTGTAGCCCTACCTCTGCAGAGAATGCTCTCCTTTAAACCTATTTTCTATTCTGATTTGATCAGGGAGGCACATAAACTGTTTCTGCAATGACCAAATGCCAACTTTCAACAACGCAATCACAGCATGACCTAATACTCTCACAGGACCTTCCTATATGCTTACTTCATGTTCTGCTATTCCTAGAAGAGGTCACCGTCCTTCCATTTTGAACCCTCCTCAGTTCAGAAGGCTGAATTGAAAACAGGGCAAGATAAAAAATAGAAGTGAGACATAAGCCTAACAGCTTTTCAAAAGACTATCTATCCTGTGACTAGCCAGGTAAAAGCTTGCCTACCATGTTATGGAATATGGAGACTATATAATAGCTATCAGATCTTTTGGACCCCATGATACTGTCTCCATACTTTTCTTGAACCTATGCTTCTCTCATAAATTAAACAAGGTTCCAGTCATCTGTTATGGAGGTCACCAGTGCAAGAATGAGAACTTGTTCCATTTTCCATACCAGGAATATGATTTTCTAGTTTTCATTTTAAGTTGTTATTATTATTATTATTAATTAAACCTGTAACTAGCGGTGTTCCCCAGGGGTTGCTACTGGGTCTGGTCTTGTTCAACATCTTCATTGATGACCTTGATGGGGGAATAGTATCCACCCTCCGCAAGTACACTGATGGTAAAAAGCTAGGAGGAGTGGCCAACACGCCAGAAGGCTGTGCTGCCGTTCAGTGAGACCTGGACAGGCTGGAGAGATGGGCAGGAAGAAACCAAATGAAGTTTAACAAGTGCAAGTGTAGAGTCCTGCACCTGGGAAGGAACAACCCGACATATCAGTACAGGCTGGGGGATGACCTGCTGGAGGGGAGCTCTGTGGAGAAGGACCTGGGGGTCCTGGTGGATGACAGGTTGACTGTGAGCCAGCAGTGTGCCCTCGTGGCCAAGAGGGCCAGTGGGATCCTGGCATGCATTCAAAGGAGTGTGGCCAGCGGGTCAAGGGAGGTGATCCTCCCACTCTACTCTGCCCTGGTCAGGCCTCACCTGGAGTACTGTGTCCAGTTCTGGACTCCCCAGTACAAAAAAGACAGGGATCTCCTGGAAAGAGTCCAGCAGAGGGCAACAAAGATGACACGGGGCCTGGAGCATCTTCCCTATGAGGAAAGACTGAGAGACCTGGGTCTGTTCAGCCTGGAGAAAAGAAGACTGAGAGGGGATCTTTTTAATGTTTACAAATATCTTAAGCGTGGGAGACAGAGGGATTTGGCCAACCTCTTTTCAGTGGTTTGTGGGGACAGGACAAGGGGGAATGACCACAAAATGGATCACAGGAAGTTCTGCACCAACATGCAAAAGAACTTCTTCATGGTGAGGGTGTTGGAGCACTGGAACAGGCTGCCCAGGGAGGTTCTGGGAGGAGTTGTGCCCAGGGTGGAGTCTCCATTTCTGGAGATATTCAAGGCCCGTCTGGACGCCTACCTGCTCTAGGGAACCTGCTTTGGCAGGGGGGTTGGACCCGATGATCTCTTGAGGTCCCTTCCAACCCCTACAAGTCTGTGACTCTGTGATTCTGTGATTCAGTGAATAATAAATAAATAAATAAATGATAATAACAACAGCAACAACAATAATAATAATAAACAATATCAATTTATATATAGTAAAGGAGAAGGACAGATTTAGATTTTGAAATATTAGATGTCCACTGAGAACTTGAAAAGTGTCAAAAATTAAGTCATTGAAAAATTAAACCATCATTGTTGCTAAATTAGTGCTGTTTGTTGTCTTCAGTAGTTTTAAAATGATACACTCACACAGTCTCTCCCCTTCAAAGAAAGGCATTAAAGAAATAATCAATATTTTGAGGGAGCAGGATGACTGCCTTCAATATTTGTAGATAATATCTTCTAGAAAAAGATCTTTCAAGTTATTCAGTTAGAGCTGCATCTGAATCTGAAACTGACTAAAATTCTGTATGTGCAAAGTTAATGTATTTTTAATAAACTGATCGTTAATATTTCAAACTTGCTTCATTATGGAACCGCATAAGTACAACTATCATATATGATAAACACCTAGTCTCATTAAATTGATGATTTGCCAGTAATTGGACAAAATAAGTCTCTTTTCCTTGGCTTTGTTATTTGCCTTTCTAAGGAAAAGAAAAGTGTTATTCATGTGGCTGAAATTGGGGC
The DNA here is from genome assembly GCF_040182565.1 of Anser cygnoides. Taxonomy (NCBI): domain Eukaryota; kingdom Metazoa; phylum Chordata; class Aves; order Anseriformes; family Anatidae; genus Anser; species Anser cygnoides. Next base: position 165,043,020 of record NC_089873.1, on the reverse strand, counting down.
CCTTGCAAATGCCTTCCTCTTTTCATTAACTGTATTGAATTTTACTCTAAGTGTTTTTCTTTTTATCCACTTAGATGCTTAAATGTGGTCGAATGCAGACTGTATGAATGTATCTCCCCAAAATGAATGCAGGCCTGTCAGAGACTAATTAATGTCACTCCCACTGGGGATAATTCCACAGACTGCTTGTAGGCTCAACAACATCTTGGGGAAAAAAAAAAATCAAGTTTATTTGAAAGTTCTGCCTTCATCTCATTCCTAGCATGTAAACCTTGGCTATTTCCAGAATAAATTTATTATTTTTAGACTAAATTGCATACATTTTTACTGTAGAAATGTAAGAGCAAACTTTAATTCTGGTTATTGTAGAATTCAGTATGACTAAGCAAAATGCTACCTGGAATTCCTGTTCCATTGTGATTGATGACTGCTATAAAACTAATTTGTATAGTTATAATAAGTGTTTTCAGGATGTGGGCATTAGCCTATCTCCTGCTTCTTATGTTTGTTTGCTTTTTAAAAAAAAATTTTAAGCTTCCGTCATAGCACCTAACACCCTCATATCTATAATTTATTTGGGACTATTAATAGCCTTTATTGACTGGTACAAATAATAAAAGATTAACATTTTGACTTAGCAAATATCTCTCTAAATGCTTGTAAGTTACATAATGCGCTATAGTCAGGTTTCCAAGTTCTACTTCTGAGTCACTCTAACACAATGAATAAATAATAGCATTTGAAGGTATAAAGCATGACTTCCAGTTTTAGCTACTTCTACATTTCCTAGCCCTGATTATCTATAATAGCGATGATGCTCCATTTTTCTCCTGATGTTAGCAGCCTCAACAGGAAGGAATGTGTCATTAATGTCATGAAGCCTGCTTTCATTGCACTTGGAGTGTTTTCTTATGTAATCAGGATATTTGGATAATTTGTAAAAGGTTTAGATGAGCAAATTTTTGCAACCCTATGGCAATTCAACTACTAAAGACTTTGAAGTCCACCCATCACTGTTGGGACTTGAGCAGTTTGGTTCACAGTCTTGTCAACTGCCTATATTAATAAAGCCAAGTCATTAGTTGCACTGTCTGTATGAGGAGTTTCCAGTTTAATACATACTATATTTTCTGCATGAACACTACTGACTTTGAAAACTGACTGTTCAGCTGGGAGAAGGGTTATTCTTCTGAATGAGATAACAGAAACCCAACTGAGTGAATTTAACCTACTGCAGACAGATGTATACATTCTGCTATTCACATTTTTCATGTCAACTTTCTTTTGAAGTGTCTAATGTGAAGTGACATTGGCATTGGAGGTAGAAAACTAGGTTAGGTTGAGCACTTTGATCCCAGATGTAGGGTTCAAATGGTCAAACTGGCAACTATTCCATAAAAGTTTCTTCAATTTACTTAAAATATTGAACAATAATTCTAAATATGTATTTGACAATATGAACACTTGAGTTTCACTTGCCATTTATAGCCTTCAGAACTTTTCACAAACATCTGGAGCATACAGCTGTATCTCTGCATTTCAGAATAACTATAGTGGGATATAAATATTAAATAAGTAAAAAATGTAAAAAACAACTTATTTTGTAAGTCTTATAAATGTAGTTTGATGGCTTAAACAAGAGCAGCAGTGGTTGTGCATAATAATTTCCAAACAAAATATTTCAGAAAGGGATCTTTAACTCCTTTCTTTTAGACTAATACTGTCCCAGTTCTAAAAATTGCAAACAAACTTCTCTACAAGTACCGTGTGCAAAAACATTCCTATCTTCTGTCTTTTAAAGTACTTAAATTAGCCCATCAAAAACAAACAAACAAACAACAACAAAAACAACAACAAAAACTGCTAGTTACATAATGAAATATGGCAATATAGTCACTGCAACAGAAAATATATTGGCAATAAAGGAACAGAAGACAAGAAATAGGTCATCACTAAGAGAACTTACAATGAAAAAAGGGAGCAAGACAGCAGTTATTTGCTAACCAAATCTTCCAATAACCGAAGAGTCTAGACTGCACTTTGAATTGCACTCAGCCTCCATTGTAAATTTTTTATGCCATTAACAACTAATGTTGTGTGTCTATGACATAGAACTGGGTGAACATGAAAGCCTTTTTATGGGTTAAACTTTTTTTTTTCCTTTTATTAGCCTGTTTTTTATTGTTGTGGTTCTGTTTCTGCTTGTTCTTTTTTTTTTCTTTCTTTCTTTTTTTTTTTTTTTTTTTTCTTACAGGGAAAGGGTGACCTTGTAAATACTTTTTCATCCTCTTAGATTCCAAAGTAGGAAGAAGGATCACAAGGCCATAGAGCATAATTATTATAATCATCAGCTTTTAAATGCCTATCCAATCTGTAGGAGAGATTACATTAAATGATATCAAACACTTAGCATGATGAAGGCACATACTCAAGGCCACTAGAATCCACATTGCTGGATCGGATCTTCTATTTACTGTTTTTGTGTGTGTGTGGTTTTTTTTTTTTTTTTTTTTCCCCCTGTCATTCTATGTATTGTATGCATGAATGGAAATAAATGGCTGAAATGGAGAGTATATGTAGGAGCTTAAGCAAGACACGTTACTCATTCTCAATTTAACTGCTGCAAACTGTACATCTATTACCTTGCAGATGCTGATATTAATAGTTGTAAGTTGCTGCCTCAGCTGCATTTTTGCCAATTGAACAATAATGCAATAGCACGAAGCTTTTGTTCTACTGATGTTTATCTTCTGGATCTCTGAAAATGCCAGAAATTCACTCTTAATTTAGTGTTAGCACACACTAATGTTTACTACAGTGGTACATGGGTAACAGTCTTTCTGCAGTTTCTGTGGCAGCCAATACATTGTAGTTTCAGATCCCACCTTACAGTAAATGTACTGCAGATCAAGTGTTTCATCTTAAAGATGCCAAAAAGAAAGCATCCTTCTGTAGCCATCAGAGAGTTAAGAATTGTAACAGGTTCTGTGGTGATACAATGTAAACATCATAAAAGTGATATAATTATGTAGAGACAGATAGGCCAATATTAATCTTGAATGGCTCTATGAAGTCAGCTACGTAGCAAAAGATTAAGTCTAATGCAACTAAGGATCACAACTTGACTGAAAAGTAAGTAATAAAATGAGGACTTAGACTGTATGCTTTACTCAGAGAACTGAAAGAAGTTCTTCCTATAAACATCATGTATTGTAGACTTTTTTTCTTTACACAGAATTAGTTACTAGCTACATGAAGCTTACATTTCACTTCATTGGTTTTTGTTATTTGTTTTGAGTGAAAATTGTGGTGTTCTTGACAAAAATACTATGTTTTTCACAAATAAAATCTTCTTCCATCCTTCTTATCCACCAAATTTTTGACATTTCTTTACCCTTGCTCATTTCCACCTCTCAAAATCTTTCCAGGGATTTTCACGGTAATTTTTATACTTCCTGCAGAGACAAGTAGTGCCTGAGAATCCTGAAACTCAATGAGAGATGAAGAGGAACCAGACATTTTTCCACTTTGTATCCTAAAACATCATGTGTTCTTTTATAATTTTGTCACATGTACACATAAGAAGGACATGGTTTTTGTTGTTGTTTGTTTGCTTGTTTGTTTCTGCTTTAAAGAGAAAGCATGGGAAAGTAGTCAAGGGCAATAGAACCTGGGAAACCTCTCTCTCAGCTCTGCCTTCATTTGTTGGATCTAAGCAATTCTTAGGGCATGTCTATACAGATAGATGTAGGCAGACTCAATATCACCTGCCCAAACCTTCACTTTGAGCTGGTGTAAATGAGCTATTTGTACATGGGAAATACATTAGTGCAGCAAATACATATTTTATCTTTTTGATCAATAGCTCTACTCTGACTAGCTTGGTACATATACAAACTTTATGTATTTGTGCACCTATTCACCTCCTTCCATTCAATATGCTTTAGTTACTCTAAAGTACCTGTTACTTTAGTAGAAATTATCTGCACAAACTCAAGATTGACCTAGTTTTGTGCACAAATGGTTAAAAACTCCTTTTGAGAAGCTCTATTAAAATAAAGAAAAACAAAACAAAACACAACACAACAATAATAATAAATCCCAGGAAATGTGAGAAAAAAACATCAAATGAAATTTTTCAACCTTCATACTGATCTCTTTTTTTTTTAATGTCAATGCAATTTTGTTTGTTTGCTTGTTTAATTGGGATTACTTCTGCTTGACACTGCAATAAGAAAAAAAGATAAAGTCTGCTATTAAAAGAACAGCAAGCATAAACTATTTTTTTTTATTAATTAACCTGTTCCTTAGTAAAATGTAGCCTTTGCAGAGCAAACACAACAAGATTTAAAGAGAATCAAAAGACAGCAAATGTTTGTTGTGTATTCAAGGGTATAATTTATAGCTATTTCCTAAACTCTTGGTGCAAGCTTGAACTTGCCTGTGAAGGAGTAAGTAGACTAATTTGTTATCTGTTTCTTTACACAGGAGTTAGCATTATACTGTTCACTAAACAGGGTAATTACAGCACCATTCTTTAAAAATGCATATGCTGTAGGTGTAATTTGTAAAAAAATGTTTGGTTCAACGTTAATATTTTAAATAAATATTAATGATCTTAATAGAAGAGCTATTATTATTATTAATTATTATTATTGTAATAAATCTAGCAAGCCTTTTTCAATATGTGTATCAAGAGGGTTCCCATGCACCTGTAATATTTCAGGCTCAGAAGACATTGCAAAACTCAATTATTTTTGCTTTAAATAACTAGCTATTACGCATAAAAATTTAAATGCAGAAATTGAGTATTAATTTGATAGTTTTATTCATGTAGGGATAAAAGCAGAGCAAACAGTTTGCTTCGTTTCTTGTATGTTTGCCTGTGTTTTTTTTTCTGCATGATATATCCCTTGCAGGGCCTCTGGCAAATTCTCTCTTGCTGTACAACTAATGAAATGTCCTCTTGTAATATACTGCACCATACCTCAGCAACAGGCATCTTTCCCATCTCCTTCGACATATAAAGAATTGCAGTAACGATGTGCTTCAAGGGGGGAAACCTGGGAAGTTTCTGTTAAAATTCCATCACTAAACTAAGTGGAAGCTTAGGGTGATTTTTCATCCTCTGATGAAATTTGTGGATTTGTGCAGAATGTGAAACCGTTTCTTCTGGAGATTAATTATTTCCAGAGTTTTAATACAATTACCTTTGAAAAGCAAGTGCTGTGACTGTTGGATAGGGCCAAACTGCATCAAAAGGCAGGTTAATATACATATCTCCAGGTTTTGTCATGTTGCCTTCATTTTCTTGATAATGTAGCTGTTGGAGTTTTAGTTATTATTTCATTATTATTATTATTGGTGAAATGATTGAAATTTGTCTTTTTTTTTCTTTTTTTTTTTTTTTCTTTTTCCCCAGCTATTTAGTCAGTTTGGAGATTAAAAGGGACTTCAATGAAATTGATAAACTTACTTGTGCATTGTTATAATACACTTGAAATTCTGACACACTCATTTTATTAAAACAAAACAAAACAAAACAAAAAAGCAAACAGTAATTAATTATTTTACAATACAAGATGGCCCAGTCGTTATACATAAGGGAGTTCATAGTTTTCATTATGTCTTTGAAAAATATGGTGCCTAATGATTTTAAAGTTGGATGGATTCTTTTGAGGGAAAGGCAAAAACAATAGCTTTTTTTTCAAATATTTAATGAACTTAAATTTAAATTTATTGGGTAGAAAGAAGTAAGTTAAAAGATTGTTCATAAATCACTCTTTCCTTAGTCCCTTTGCATATGTTAAGATTGTCATATCTCTTGATCCTTCTTGTTATAAGGAAGGTGGTAAGACTAAGAGGATTAGGGACAAAAGGGAAAAAAAAAAAAAAGAAAAAGAAACAAAAACAAGACTGAAAGAGACAGAAAATTGTTTTTTTCATTTGTTTCTGTTTTGTGTATGGGTTAGTTTTATTTTATTTTCTAAGCAGCTGGGGATTCCTATCTTTCTGCAGTAGAGTACTCTATTGAAATAGAATGGGATATGTCATCATAAGGTAACATGAGGTTTCAGACCAGTTTTAACTATATACTAAGGGGTCAGCTAGAAGTGAGAAGTAGTGAGTGTGTGATACAGAGAATCTGGGACTGTAGGGACATTGTGGAGAGGACAAGTGAGAGTGGAGGCTGCAATCAGTGTAATCAGGTTTAAGAGATAATGACTTTGCAGTATTGCCATGGCACACAGAATCACAGAAAGATAGATCTGGAAGAATTTTAATGAGTCTGGTTATTTCAATAATGCACAAGATATAAGGTATAGTTAATCCTGACATTTCTGAGTAAGATTGAGATTCAGTAGTTTGGCTGGAATAAAATAGTAAGCTTTATTAGCAGAAGTTGTAGGAATGTTGTGATAAATAACTAACTCCTTGACTAAGAACACTATCCAAATGTCTTTTATACATACAATTTAAAGAACCACAAGAAATCCAGCTCATGTAAATCAATATACTCCCATTGAGTTCAATAGAACTAAGTCAATTTACAGCAGCTGAGACTTTAGCTCCAAATTTCATGGTTCAAACTCACCATAAAACAGTGAGGAGAAATTTAAGAAGGCAAACAATCTACAAAGTTAAATTGATCTGCAAATGTGAAGTATTTCTCACCATAAATTAATTTGTCGGCAGATACTGGCTACTATCACATAATGTCAAGAATTTCATTTAGCAGTGAAAGAACTGAAGAGTCAGTCAATTGCAGTTTGTTCATTTTTACCTTTCAGCATTTCCTGTGTAAATGACTGAAAATAGGTTTTGTAATGGAAAGCCTGCAAAATCCCCATAACAACAGCAGTAAAAACAGATTCAGCTGCAATAAAATAGCATAAAGCAAATTTCCTAGAATAACATGTGGGCAGTTCATCATCACAACTGTAACAACATTTTAAATAACAGGATGTCTGCTCCCTGGGCACACTGCAATTAAAATGGGTTTGCAATAAATGTGTTCATTAAGTTGAATCACAAGGTTGTAAAAAGAGTCATCAGACAGATGACTTCAATGTAGTTAGTTTCATTTGTTTCATTTTTTCTCTTCTCCCCCTTTTATTTTTTTTGTATTTGAAAGAAAGAGAATTTTAATTTATACACACACACTTTATATCATAAGTCATGGTCATTTCATTGATTTTTCCTACATAATTTTCACATGGGAATCTGCATTTCTCCTGTTAAAATTCATGTTGCTTATTCCTTGGACAAGATTATGTAAATGGCATATGAGTTAACTGTAAGTATCTCATGTTATTATTGTTTTTTATTTTTTTAAACACTAGCTGTCTTTTTGTCAGACATGTGAGTGATATTTTCTGCAAGTTGTATGGTAGAATTTTACTACTCTGAGAATGAAAAACGTGTCACAGGCATTTAAAATCTGTTTAAAGGATCTGATTAATCTAATAGGGGAGCAGATGAGACATCCTTTCTTTCTGTCCCTTCCTTTGCTTTATTTCCTTACTCACTATTGACTTTTATTATGGTAATTTATCTAGATCTAGCAAAGCTGAAGGGGAATGTAGAGGAAGTGCCTCTCTGTGTAGTTAATAGTTACACTATGGTATGAATAGCTGTTTCGGGTTACAGAAAAAGTGATGAAGCTGATACAGCTTCTAGTAAATGAACTCATTTGAGCTGATTCTATTCTCACTGATAAATTATGTAAATTGGGAGTAGCTCTGGGCATACATATAAAACTGGAGAAGGTTAGCTGAAAATCAGGACCAGATGCTATCTCAATAATAAACCATAAAATTGAATGGCTTTTTTTTTTCCACACTTGCAAAAGAATCTAGCTATTTGTTATAAGCCTGTGGAAACTGTAATTCTTTAACACTAACTGTTTTGAAAGTCCAACAACCATTAAAAATGAAACAGCAATTTAACAAGAAATATGAAGCATAACATTTCTGAAAAAAAAGTACTGCTGGAAATCAGGTTCCTACATCATACGTTTTAGAAGTAAATGACATTGTATTAATTCTTGGATGTCTAAATCGAGATACATTTAGAGATACATTAGGCTTTCTGGATACTTTGTTCGTATGTACCGTCATTTCACTATCTAAGAAAAACTTCAGTGTATCTGCTTAAAAATGACCTGTACTTCCAAAGTACTAAGTATGTCTTAATTTTCATTGTCAGGAAAGCAGGAAAGTAGAAAAAAAAAAAAAGTTTTTTTTTAAAAAAAAGAGAGAGATTTTTCTTGAGAGCTCCATCATACATAAAATTCCTGCTTAACTTGAATATTCACTGAGCCATTACAGTTTTGTCACTGTCAATACCCAGAGAAGCTTCCTGGTTAGCATGGAACTCAATGTACAGCCAGAAACTTAATATTTCCAGAACACACAATACAAGGGCACCTACTCACAAAATGCTGACATTGTTTTTAAGCTTGTATTTTCCCTACATAGTGGGTGATCTTGAGCAGATGACAAAATGCTGGGATACGGGTTAATGTGGATAGTAATCGATCTAAAGAAGGCAGGATTTGCAATTGTATTTGTACATTTTACGATGTTTTAGAATCATAGAATCATAAACTAATTTGGGTTGGAAGGGATCTTAAAGATCATCTAATTCCAACCCCACAGCCATAGGCAGGGATACCTCCTGCTAGACCAGGTTGCCTAAAGCCCCATTTGGTGGTTTTACCTTGCTAGGCAGCTGAACTCCACCACAACCCCTGTCTCACTCATCTACTCAGAAGAGGATGGGAAGAAGAAAAGAAAAAAAAAAAAAAGGTTGAGATAAGGATAATTTAATTAAAGGAAAATAGTCATTAAGGTAAGGTTATTATTAAGGGAAAAAATAATTTAACTAAAGGGAAAAAAAAAAGGAAAAAAAAAGTCCATGTGGAAGCACAGAGAGATTGGAAAGAAATTACTTCCCACCAATGAGCAATGCTTGACCATGTCCTTGAAGCAGGGCCTCAATGCACATAGATGTTCTTTGTTGTTCAGGAGGACAGCCGTTTTCATGAGAGCCCACCCCTCCCCTCTCCTTCCCTTTTTCCACCTTTTATTGCTGAGTGTGACACCATATGGTATGGAATATTCCTTTAGTCAGTTTAGGTCAGCTGCCCTGGTGATGTCCCCTCCCCACCTCTTGCCCCAGCCTGCTGGTTCTTGGGGAGGTTAGAAAGAGTCTTGATGCTGTGCCAGTATTGGTCAGCAGCAGACACAACACTGGTGTGATACCAATGCTGCTCTAGCTACAAGTGCACAGCACAGCACTGTATGGGCTGCCGCAGAGAAAGCTAGCTCCTTCCCAACCAGACCAAGTACAAGCCACCCAACCTGGCCTTGAACACTTGAAGGCATGGGGCATCCACAACTTCTTTGCGCAAACTGTTTCAGTGCCTTAGCACTCTCATAGCAAAGAACTTTTTCCTAATTTCTTTTAAACCTAACATTTTTAGTTTAAAGCCATTACTTCTTCTTTTATCATTGTACTCCCTGATAAAGAGTTCCTCTCATCTTTCCTGTAGAGCCCTTGGTAATACCAGAAAACTGCTTTAAGTTCCCCCTGGAGCCATCTCATCTGTAGGCTAAATAATCCTAAATTACCCTAACTTAACCCTAAAATACCTAAATAACTCTCAGCCTCTCTTCATATGAGATGTGTTCTAGCCCTCTGATCATTTTGTTGTTGCCCTGGTTTTAGGTGGGACAGAGTTAATTTTCTTCCTAGTAGCTGGTATAGTGTAATGTTTGTGATTTAGAATGAGAATAATGCTGATAACGCACTAATATTTTAGGTGTTGTAAAGCAGTGCTTACACAGAGCCTAGAACTTTTTAGCTCCTCACACTGCCCTGCCAGCGAGGAGTCTGGGGGTGCACAAGAAGCTGGAAGGGGACACAGCCAGGACAGCTGGCCCAGACTGGCCGAAGGGATATTCCATGCCATATGACGTCATGTTGAGCACTAAAACTAGGGGGATTTGGCTGGGGCAGTCTGCTGCTGCTTGGGGACTGGCTGGGCATTGGTCAGAAGGTGGTGAGCAATTGTATTCACAATTGTGATCACTTGTTTTTTATATTCTTTTATTAGTAGTATTTATTAGTAGTAGTAGTATTTATTATTATTATTATTATTATTATTAATTATTATTATTATTTTCTCTTCCTTTTTCTGTCCTATTCAACTGTCTTTATCGCAGCTTATGAGGTTTACCTTTTACCAATTCTCTCCTCAGTCCCACTGGGGAGGAGTGAGCAAACAGCTGTATGGCACTCAGCTGCCTGCCAGGTTAAACCACAAAGTGACCGTCCTCTGCACCTACTCTGCTAGGACCACATCTCTCTTGTGCTGCGGGTCCAAACCTGGATGCAGTTTTTGAGTTGCAGATGGGGTGATCCAGGTGGGGTCTCAAAAGGGAGGATTAAAGTGTGAGAATCACCTCCCTCAACCTGCTGGCTACTGTCATTTTGATGCAGCCCAGTATAAAATTGGCCTTTAGGACATCAAAGAACATCTAGGAATCATATCTGAGTATACTGCTGGCAGTAAATACACTTTAGAACAGTTTAGTGATCCTTGATCAGCCCCTTTGAGAAGGGGCTATTCTTGAACTGCCCTTAAGAGAGAACTATCTCTCTGCATCCCAGATGGATGTAAAGCTCTGTTTACAGCACTGAGTATGTTTTTCAATGTCTATGCGTTTTATGACTTGAGGCTGCTTTCTTTCCAAAAACCTCAGTTTTTTGAACCATTACTCTAAAGAACCAGCCCTACTCTGCACTGTAAAAAAGACTCAGAAAACACATGGGATTCTGGATTACACTTCAGGGCCAACTTGCTTTAAAGTGAGAAACCGGTCTACCTAACTTATGGTAAACCGCTTCCTTAATTGGACTGATATTTGTAACTTAACATTGGATAGTGCATCATGGAATATGGAACCCACAGATGGGTGTACAGAGTCAGAGTATTTCTGAATGCAAGAAGCTAGCATCTTTGAATAACACCCAAGTCAAACAGTGCACTGGACATATTGAAATAACAAATACTGATCTTTGTCTGAAGTCTTAAATCCTAGCCCTTGACATGCCGTGAGCTTTCGTGAAGAATATCTAGCCCTTTGTGATTTATGTGTGAAACCCGTTCCCTGAAAACATGTAACTATGCCTTTTCTTTTATTGTCTGTCTCCCAAGTAATTGGATACAAGTTAGGCTAAAGTGACTTCTCTTTTAACTGCCAGGCTTAACCACAGCTTCTGCTGTGCTAAAGCAGGCACAACCTCTAACTGCAGGCAATTTTCTATGGGAGGGCATTCCGCTCCTGTTGTGGAAGTTATCTCAGTATGCAGAAAGAAACCTACAGTTTCTTGGCTCTAGTCATCACAATAACTGTCCAGCAAGGCTGATTTCTGAATTTTGATCTCTGCTTCAAGATCTACTTGCCTATGTAACACAATAGCTGCCTAGGTCATTAAGGGAAAAAGCCACTTGGCTTGTAACATACACTTACTCAAAAATCTCAGCCTTCAATCTTATGAGTACACTGTAGTGGAACTTTAGGTTCCCAAAAGATTATATTGTTTGCTGGGATATAAATATAAATATAAATAAATAAATAAATAAATATCCAGGCACATAGTATAGTGAGCAGGTTAGGTGAGAGATAGAAAAAGAGAGAAAGAGAGAGGGAGGGAAATATTATTTATTTTAACTGGTTCTCTGGTGACAGCTGTAATATTGTACGGTGATTTTACTCAGGTGGGCAGCCAAGCTCCACCACAACTGCTGTCTCACTCCCCCTCCTCAAAGGGAAAGAGGGAGAAAATATGATGCAAAGGATTCAAGAGTTGAGATAAGGACAGGGAGATCATTCAACAATTATCATGATGAGCAAAACAGATTCAGAGTAGGGAGATTAGTAAAATTTATTGCCTATTACTAGCAAGCTAGAGAAGTGAGAAACAAAGGAAAGAAACCAAAACCACCTTCCTCCCATCCACCCTCTTCCACCTCTTCCCCCCAAGCAGCACAGGGGAACGGAGAATGGGGGTTGTGGTCAGCCTGTTGCACTTCGCCTTCACTGCTCCTTCACAGTCACTCTCTGCCCCTGCTCCAGCCAGGGGTCCCTCCCACAGGATGCTGTCCTTCCTAAACTGATCCTGTGGGGGCTGCCCACAGGCAGCAGCTCTTCAAGAACTGCTCCCACATGGCTCCGTACCATGGGGTCCATCTGTCAGGAGCAAACTGCTCCAGCACGGGTCCCCCATGGGCGGCAGCTCCCCCCAGGCCCCCTGCTCCTGCGTGGGCTCCTCTCCACGGGCTGCAGCTCCGGCCCGGGGCCTGCTCCTGCGGGGGCTCTCCATGGGCCGCAGCCTCCTCCAGGCCACATCCACCTGCTCCACCGGGGGCTCCTCCACGGGCTGCAGCGTGGAGATCTGCTCCATGTGGGACCCATGGGCTGCAGGGGGACAGCCTGCTCCACCAGGGGCCTCTCCACAGGCCTCAAGGGAACTTCGGCTCCAGCACCTGGAGCACCTTCTCCTCCTCCTTCTTCACTGACCTTGGGTCTGCAGGGCTGGTTCTCACTCCTCACTGTCCCTGTTGCTGTCGTGTAGCAGGTTTTTTGTTTGTTTGTTTGTTTGTTTTTGTTTGTTTTTTCCCTTTCTTAAATCTGCTCTCACAGAGGTGCAAACAACATCGCTTGTTGGCTAGACTCTGACTAGAGACGGGTCCCTTTGAAGCCGGCTGAAACTGGCCCTTATCTAACATGGGGCAGCTTCTGGATTCTTCTCACAGAAGCCACCCCTGCATTCCCCTGCTACCAAAACTTTGCCACGTAAACCCACTGACACTAGTAAGACAAAATATGGTATACAGTGGTATATGTAGCTGGCAAACCTGTGTATTCTAGAATGTAGAATAGAATCATACAATAACCTAGGTTGGAAAAGACTTTCAGGATCATTAAGTCCAACCATTAGCCTGACCTACCAAGTCCCATCACTAAACCATGTCCCTTAGTGCCACGTCCACACGACTCTCAAATACTTCCAGGAAGTACTCCACCACTTCCTTAAACAACCCATCTCAATGCTTAACCACGCTGTCCATGAAATTTTTTTTCTTAATATTCAATCTAAACCTTCCCTGGTGCAACCTGAGACTGTTTCCTTACACTTGTCACCTGACAAAAGAGACCAACACCCTCCCCTTAGCTTCTTCTTCTCCAGATTAAACAAGCACAATTCCCTCGGCCCCTCCTTATAAGCCTTGTTTGCTACTCCCTGCACCAGCTTTGTTGCTCTTCTGTGTATACATCTGAGCAACTCAATATCCATCTTGTAGTGAGGGGCCCCAAACTGAACACAATATCTGAGGTCCATTTTCAGCAAGGGGACAATCGCTTTCCTAGTCTTGTTGGCCTTCTTGGCCAACTGAGAACAGTGCTGGCTCATGTTCTGGCTGTAAACCATCACCCCCATGTCCTTTTCTCCTGGATAACTTTCCAACCTCTCTTCCCCAAACCTGTAACACTGTATGGTGTTGATATGACCCAAGTGTAGGACTTGGCACTTACCCTTGTCATTGTCATGTGACTGCACTTGGCCCATTGACCTAGTCTATCCAGATTCCAATGAAAAACCTTCCTACCATCAAGCAGTTCAACAGTCTTACCTAACTTGATATCATTGTACTGAGGGTACATTCAATCCCCTCATCCAGCTTATTAAAAAAAATGTTAAAAACTGGCCCCAGTACTGAACCCTGAGGAAAGCCACTGGTGACTGGCCACCAGCTAGATTGAACTCCATTCACAATGACTCTTTCATCTTGACTATCCAGTCAGCTTTTCGCCCAGAAAACTTTACACTTGCCCAAGCTACCAGTTTCTCCAGGAGAATACTGTCAAGTTTGCAGATGACACCAACCTGAGTGGTGTAGTTGATACCAAAGAAGGAAGAGATGCCATCCAAAGGGACCTGGACAGGCTGGAGAAGTGATACCATGTAAACCACATGAAGTTCAACAAGTCCAAGCACAAGGTTCTGCACCTGGGTCAGGGTAATCCCGGACGTGAGTACAGACTGGAAGAAGAACTCGCTGAGAGCAGCCCTGCAGAGAACGACTTGGGGGCTCTGGTGAATGAAAAGCTCTACATGAACCAGCAGCACGTGCTTCCAGCCCTGAAGGCCAACTGCATCCTGGGCTGCATCAGAAGAGGTGTGACCAGCAGGTCGAGGGAGATGATTGTCCCCCTCTACTCTGCCCTCGTGAAGCCCTGGAGTGCTGCAACCAGGTTTGGGGGGCTGGGGGGCACAAGCAAGATGTGGACCTGTTGGAGTGAGTCCAGAGGAGTGCTACAAAGTTGATCAGAGGGCTGGAGCACCTCTCCAATGAAGAAAGGGGAAGACCTCATTGTGGCCTTTCAATACCGAATAGGTCTTATAAAAAGGATGGAGAAGGACTCTTTCCTTGATAATGATAAAACAAGGGGGAATGGTATTAAACTAAAAGAGGATAGATTTAGATTAGACATTAGGAGGAAATTATTCATTGTAAGGCTAGTGAGGCACTGGAACAGGTTGCCAAGAGAGGTTGTGGATGCCCCATCCCTGTAGGCGTTCAAGGACAGGCTGGATGGGGCTTTGGCCAACCTGATCTAGTGGCCTATGGCAGGGGGGTTGAAGTTAGATGATCTTTATGATCCTTTCCAACCCAAACTATTCTATGATTCTATGATTCTGTGACTGTACAAGATGATGTCAAAAGCTTTGCTAAAATTCAGGTAAACAACATCCACATCCTTTAAGCTATCTTGCTTGATTGGTTTACCTTGTTTTGTCTGAAACTCCTATTCCCCATTCCCCTGCACCACTTAGTGTTTTTAGTTTGCTTTTAGTCTCTTAGTAACAGGCAATAAATTATATTAATTTCCCTACGCTGAGTTTGCTTTGCCTGTATTGATGACTGATTTCCATGTTCTCATCTTAACCCTTGAGCCCTTTTTCATCACATTTTCTCTCCCAGTTCCTTTGAGTAGAAAGAGTGAGGAATGGGGTGGTAGAGTTTAGCTAGCCATCAGTGTGAAACCACCACATACTCCTACCCTTCACAAAGTGTCTTGGCATGTTCCTCAGGGACATGTCCTGTGAAGAGAGGGGGAAAGAGAGGAAGAAGGTAGACACTAGAAACACAGAATACAGAAAAAAAGCAAGCAAACAACAACAAAAAAAGCACCAACACAACAACAAAAGCATGGCAAGTCCTGGAGATAAAGCTGAAAGAAGAAAAAATGGGAGACCTAGTTACACAGGACAGTGACAAGGCTGAGGTACTGAATACCTTCTTTGCCTCAATCTTCACCAGCAAGACGGCCTTCAGGAATATCAGGTCCCAGAGACCATGCTGAAAGTCTGGAGCAAGGAAAATGTACCACTGGTGGAAGAGGACCAGGTCAGGGAACAGTTAAACAGGCTACTTAAGTCTGTTGGCCCTGATGAGGTGCACTCATGAGTGCTGAGGGAGCTGACAGATATGATTGCAAGGTGACTGTATAATCTTTGGTTGATTATGGCAACAGAGAGAAGTGCCCAAAGACTGGATGAAAAGTAAATGCCATTCCTATCATCAACAAGAGCAAGAACAAGTACCCGGGGAACTATAGGCCAGTAAGACTCTTTTCAGTCTCTGGAAAGGTGATGGAACAGTTAATCCTGGAAACCATTTCCAGGCACATGTAGGAGAGGAAAACCCTCAGGAGCAGTTGGCCTGAACTCACCAAGGGGAAGTCATCCTTGACCAACCTGACTGCCTTCTATAGTGATGATCCACCAGTCTGGTGGATGATGGGAGAGCAGTGAACATGAGTCAGCAATGTGTCCTTGCTGCTAAGAAAGCTAATGGTATTTTTGGCTGCATTAAGCAAAATATTGCTGGCTGGTCAAGAGAGGTGATACTTCCCTTCTGTTCATCATTGGTGACGCCATACCTGGAGCGCTGTGTCCAGTTCTACCCCACTCTCCACACCTCCCTTCTCCAGTATGGGAGAGACATGGACATACTGAACAGAGTCCAATGTTGAGATACTAAGATGATCAAGGAACTGGATAACTTCCATGAGGAAAGGCTGAGAGGACTGGTAGTATTCAGCCTGCAGAAGAAGAGGGTCAGGGTGAATCTTATCAGTGTATCAAACACCTGAAGGGAGGGTGCAATGAAAGGAGAGCCAGGCTCTTTTCAGTGGTGTCCAATGCCAGAACAAAAGGCTATGGGCACAAACGGGAACACAAGAAGTAATGTGTAAACATCAGGAAGCACTTCTTTACTGTGTGGATGACGGACCACTGGCAGAGGTTGCCCACAGAGGTTGTGGAGTCTCCCGCTTTGGAGCTCTTCAAAAGCCACCCGAACATGGTACTGGGCAACCTGCTCTAGGTGTCCCTGCTTGAGTAGGGGTGTTGGGTCAGATAACTTCCTGAAGTCCCTTCCAACCTCAACCATTGTGTGATTCTGTGATCCTTTGAAAACCATGACCAAGCAACACAATGGGAATAAAAAATCCCATATCTGTCAGAAGCCAAACCGATGCCTTTCAGTCAACATTCATTGATCACCATAGTGAAAGTTATCAACAGGTAAATGAAAATTACATGACTCCTAGCAGTCCCTTGTCCCCTCCTATTCAGGTCTCTGTGCTTCCTGACCAGACCGTCCTCAGGACATCATTTCTTAGCCATGACTTGTCCCAGTCTATCTCCTCCAGCTCTTTCAAGTCTGAGAAATCCTGATCACATGCCCCATGCCACACCATAGAACCCATAACCAAATTTGGCAAGAGTGTCCTCCCTAGCTGAGGTATGCTGGGCACACAGTATGCAGTGAGCAGGGACACTTCACACAAAGATAGCATTTATTGCAGACAGTACAAAGTTCGGTGATCTCTTTGGATTTTTCCCTCCCTTAAATACTAAATAATCTTCATGTATCCATGACTCAAGTGGCTATGAATCAATTTACAAATGGAATGTTTATTCACCCAGTAAGGTGAAATTTTGGAATGACATTTGAAAAAGAGCAATAAATTCCGCCAAGGGGAAAATTAAAAGACCTGTCTTCCTATGGAGCAATATATAATCTTTTTTGAAGCCTCTCTGGTACATAACTACAGAGACAGAGATTTAGATAATATTTGCATTTTGTTTCCAATACCATATCACTCACCAAAATCTTCAACTCTTTCCCTTGTCCCCTCCTCACTGAATCAAAAGGAGCAATGCTGAAGCCTTATCCAAATTGTACATGTCCTGACTTGATTTCCAGTACTGTGATGTACTGTGAACAGCCACTCTAGAAAGAAAGATAACTGCCATGATCTTGTTACAAGTTTTCTGTCACTGAGGAAGCTTACAGGGTCTCTATCTACTTTCAACACTATTTTTTCATGAAACTTGGTGGAATTTTGTATCATTCAAGACTTCAATATTAGCTAAAATTTATCAGCAGGCTTGAAGGTATTAGGTGAGTGACTGAGGGACACACAGTTAACCATCATTGACCAGAATGTTCTATATCTTCAGGAAAACAGACTAAAAGCCTCTCTGTGAGGATGGCCTTAATCAGTCTGAGGAAGAAATAGTGTTTGTTAGTTCTGTGCTTCTGCTTTATCATACATCCGAAAGTGAGAATGAAGCTCTGTGTCTCATAATGAAGCAGGGAAATCTGTTGAATATCTAACAATCTCAGCTCCAGTAATAACAACCTGAACAGCTATTAAAATAACTCGTTTAGTACATAACACAATTTAGTATTAAATTTGTTACCACTCTGCAGTTATGTCTGAATAGCAAAATATAAATTTAGTATAACACATAAAAAGAATTATGATATTGAAGACACACAGCCTTGCAAATCAAACTCTGAATTAGCAATCTCACTTAAATTAGAAAGATAAACAAAAAATGCCCAAAGAAGGAAGCTGAGACTTAGTTCTTGCATATATCTGCAGCAGTAAGTAAATAAATAAATAAATGAAAGGAACATAATGTGACTTGAATTTTAATTTAATTACATTAGAGGCTAACAAAGCAGAACTTTGTGTTTGGAAGACGTAGTTTAACACTGCTGGGATGAAGATTGAATGCCACATTGTGATGTTTAAAATAGATCCCCTTGCACTGGTCTCTATCTAGTACTAGTATGTAAACTCAACAATTAGCCCATTTCAGTTGAAAACATATATACATGAAGGGATTATTTAATTGTCTCTCTACACCCATTTCCAATGATCAAGCCATAAAACACTTTGTAATGTATTTGGGAAAAAAATAGTGAAGAACTGTGTACTTGGAGTGGGTTTTGATATTTATGAGGCATCTTACTTCAATAACTACTAGCTCCAGTGGACAGTGCTTAATTCTTAATGAGAAAGAATCAAAGATTGATGTGATTTACAGAGGACCATGGAAATGGGAGTCAATGCTAACTGTGGAGGGAGTTTCAGAGGATACTCTATTCTGCTCTACTAGTTTTCAAAAAAAAAAACCTAGATTCTTTAGAAAATGTCTGACTGTAGAGGTGAAACTGGATTAGGTTTTGTGTGTGCAAAATTGTCAGAATTAACCCAAAGGGGACACATGACACATGAAAAAAATTATCCTTTCCTTTCCTTGACTTGCCTTGCCTTTTCCTTGGGGACAATGACAACAGATATGTTGTCACCAGAAGTGAGATGAAACAAATGATTTGTACTGTAGACAGCAAAGGAGAAAGAATTGGTAAGCTGATATATAATTTGTCAGAAATGGAAATCAAAATAAACATCATTTTCCTCTCAAGGTCCATCAGGAACATCAAAAATATTCAGCTACTTCTGTCAGTACTGTAGATCAGATTTCAGTGAGAGGGGTTTGGATTGTTGAAGGAACTGAGCCAGGGAACATTCATGTCATTGTGCAGCTGTCACAAGAATTTGGTATCAACCACCATTTTTCCTGAATGTGTTTCAAGGCAGCAAAAGACAAGGTGTTTGTCTCAGGTTATATGTAAAACTAGTAGAATTTCTGCTGCTTGACCCTAACATCTAGGTAAAAAGAAGTATATTATCTGCATATGTTCTCTGTGTTAGTCTTTCTTGGTTTCAGCGACTGTATTTACTTTCTCAGGAATAAATTATGATAGTGGATTTCTCATTGTCTTCAGTATGCCTTTGTCCTGGTTCCAGTTAGGACAGAGTTAATTTTTCCTCATAGTAGCTGGTAGGGTGCTATGTTTTGGATTAGGATGAGAAGAGCGCTGATAACATGCTGATGTTTTAATTGTTGCAGAGCAGTGTTTACACCAGGCCAAGGACTTTTCGGCTTCTCGCTCTGTCCTGCCAGCGAGCAGGCTGGGGGTGCAGCAGGAGCTGGGAGGGGACAGACCCAGGACAGCTGACCCAAACTGGCCAAAGGGGTATTCCATACCATCTGACGTCATGCTAAACAATATATAGGGGTGGCTGGCCGGGGTGGGGTCCGGCTGCTCGGGGATAGGCTGGGCATCGGTCAGCGGGTGGTGAGCAATTGCATCGTGCATCACTTGTTTCTTACACATTATTATTATTAATACTATTGTCATTATCACTATTATTATTATTATTATTGTTATTATTATATTCCTGTCTTAATAAACTGTCTTTATCTCAACTCACCGGCTTCACTTTCCCGTTTCTCTCCATCCTAGAGAGGGAGGGGGGAGGGTGAGCGAACGGCTGTGTGGTGTTTAGCTGCCAACCAGGTTAAACCACAACAGTCTTAAGTTTACCAGTTATGACCTAGACAAAGTTCTGTTCTTCTTGTTTTCGTCTCCTTTGATTTCCTTCTCTTTTCTTAGACTATGTTAATTTAGACTTTAACCATCCTTTACTGAAGTAGAAAAGTCATTGTTAAAAACAAAACAGAACAAAAGCAAAAAATAAAGCCACTACCACATTTTCAGTACTGTTACACTGATTAAACTTTGCAAAGACAGCTTGAGAGTAAGAGGATGTAAGAGACCATCCTGAAGTAAGTGCTGGAAGCACCTGGAAGTGCTGTCTTTCATTTCCAGGACAGGGCAGGATAACCTTCATCTAATCTGTTACAGTTCACCATTTCATTTTCTAAACATTTATCTCTGATTTTGGAAATGTGATCTTATTTCTCCCTAATTTTATGGCTTCCATAAGACATCTACAAAAGACAAAGAGGAAAGGTAGGCACAAAAATTCACAAAACAAACAAACAAACAAACAAAACCCTTCAAAATACCCAGGGTGAGGTAAGGAATAGTCTATTGTGCCTTTAGGTAGGTAATTGAAGTTCGAATCTCATGAATGCAGTTCACAGTATAATTTCCATAGGTGATCTGCCTGTCTGCAGAGTCTGAAATGGAAGTCAAGGTGACCAAACTTCACCTGGAACTTATTTTCCCTGAAAACTGGAGGGACAGTTTTATTAGCAAACATGGAAACAAACAAACAAAAACAAGAACGGTGACTCTAATCATCTTTTGACTGCAGACAAGGACTTAAAGGAAAGACTAGACTTTCAGTCTGCAGTCAGTGCAGAGTCACAGGGCTACAGCTGCCACCACACTACTAGAGCTTCTCAAGACCCACCTGGGTCTGGCCTACCACTGCCACTGCATCAGGTTATGGGTCTCCCCTAAAGCCTATCTGCCATACCTGTCAGCTCCAAACAGTGTCTCAAAAGGTGCCAGAAACCTTTATGGGGACAACTGAATCCTTGATCACCTGTGTAACCCTTGGGGTCCCTGAGCATATTGATTAAAACTCAGTTTTTCTATCTAAAAAGAAATAAAAATATAGTATCTAATGTCATCATGATGCCTTAGCATATCCTGCTTGGCCTCCAGTTGACCCTCGACAAGATCAAGAATCTCTGGTGGGTTCCTGTTTGCCAGGCTCAGATATCTGTCTTTGGTACCTTGGTATAAGACATTTAATTCACATTGCGCTAGACATTTGGATAGATCTGATAAATTGAGTCTTAGATTTTACTTTATTCACAGACTCTTCCTAGACTCGTAGTTCTTAGACTCTGATCTAAGTAGATGAGGACACCTACAGTAGAGACATCTGACGGTATACCCCTGAGCCTGAAGTAGAATCCTAACCCTTGGGTTGTCTAGTCTGGAGAACAGAATGCTAAGAGGCAACCTTATTGCTCTCTACAACTTCCTAAGGAGGGGAAATGTAGAGGGAGGTGCTGGTCTCTTCTGTCTAGTAAACAATGACATGATGCTTATGAATGGCACAACGATGCACCAGGAGAGCTTCAGAATGAACATTAGGAGGGTGGATAAATACTGCAACAGGCTTCCTACAGAGGTGACTGGTGATCCATGCCTGTCAGTATTTGAGGGGCATTTGGATAATGACCTCGTTAATAGGTTTTAACTTTTGGTTACGCCTGAAGTGTTCAGGCAGTTGGACTTGATCTTTGAAGCTTCTATTGCATTGCATTCTATTCAATTATTCTATTCTATTCTGTTCTGTTCCGTTCTATTCCGTTCCGTTCCGTTCCGTTCCGTTCCGTTCCGTTCCGTTCCGTTCCATTCCATTCCATTCCATTCCATTCCATTCCATTCCATTCCATTCCATTCCATTCCATTCTATTCTATTCTACTCTATTCTATTCTATTCTATTCTATTCTATTCTATTCTATTCTATTCTATTCTATTCTATTCTATTCTATTCTATTCTATTCTATTCTAAATTTTAAACCCAGGGCTACATTAAAATATACTTATGAGAGAGTTGTACATTTCTGGAGAGAAAACTGGGGTCCAAGCAGAATACCTATAAATGGATTTCATACATGATCACTTAGGTAACAAAATGAGAACATAGATTTTGAAGTTTATTCCATTAAGAAGCACAGCTAATTAGAAAAGAAAAAGAAAAATAAACAACTAACCCCAGCCTTGGAACTGAATTATTTGTACATCTAACAAAATAGAGGGAATGTTTAGAACTGTACAAGCCAATCAAACAGAGCAGTGGCTTACTTCTGCAGAAGGAAAACCTTGCACTGAATATGACCATCCACATTCCATTCATTCATTTTCTGTAAAACATATGAAATTTGTGTAGTATAATTTAAAAATATTTCAGCATAGCTTGTTTTGAATAGTAAAAGCTAAAGTTTATATGATTATATTTCCGTAATTTAAAAATATCCCACCTTAAATTATTAATTTTTAAGAAATATTTGCAAAGTGAAAAACCTAGAAGCCAAATGTTCCTCTTAAGTTTTGTCTAGGAACTACAGGCAAGAAAAATATTATCGGATGAACATTTTTGCACCTGAATGTATGTGCAGGACTGAAAAAAAATATATAAAAAATGACCTAACTGATGTTTGGAGTGGAAGTAGTAAAGCCTTTCTGCAGGACACATTTATAATGTAAATGATTCATATGTCATTTTTTTTCAGCATAACTGTGAAAAGATGCTCCACTTCAATGCCTTTATTGGAGCCTTAGGGAATTATATCTTCTTTTATGAACATCACTTAGTAATTTATCTGATTTACTTCCTATTCTTGTGTAGTTTCTTGAAGAATTTTAAAATGAAGTTTATTCTGATGGATAGAATTTAGTAAATTTTAAACAATAGTTTTACAACATAGAATTTTCATGTTTATTTTCAGTGTAAGAGTAGCCAGAATCCTTCATTATGTGTGCTAATTATAAGGCAATTCATTTATATACAGTTGTCAGTATTGTCACAGAAAACAAAATGAAACTATTTTCTAGGGTTGGAAAAGGAGAAGTATTGTATTTGAATTCTTTAATAACTTATAATGTTAAAATAAAATTAAACGTAGTCCTGCTAGGATTGGTCACTTCAAGTTGTCTGTCAGTATTCTGACAAAGTTAGTACACCTTCAGTGATATTTATGTTGTCATGTTATATTTTGTTCATTGCTATTCTGTTTCTCTTGTAAGGACAGCAATGTTGTCAAATTGTCTTCTTATCAGACTTGTAGATTGCATTTCATGTACATACACATTATACATATATATAGGTACAGAGTATAAAAAATAATATAAAAACTAAAAAATTAACTTGGTTATTGCTTATTTTGGTTTCTAATAAATGAATGACAAATATTATGTAAATATTTTAGAATTTCTCTGCTATAATAATATACCTAGACTTGAATCAGATAACTCTTAGTAGTAATTTGGATGCCTTTGAAAATTTTGGCACGTATTACAATCATTGTAGATGGTCTTCAGATTTATTTTGAGTAAATAGTCATTTGAGGTAAAAAAAAAACAAACAAAAAACCACTTGCATACACAAACACAAAAAAGATTGGATTTTTTACCACTTTTTCCTTCTAACTCTAAGTTCATTTAGTTGCAAATGCTGAAAAAATAGTCCAGATATTTCGTATTTTGCATTAACTGCATATAGTTTAAATCATCTTCTAAATGACCCCTTTCTTTGAAAATATCCTTCACATTTGTACTGGTTTGGGTTGGAACTAAGTTAATATACATCATAACAGCTTGTATGTTTTGGATTTGTGATGAAAACTGCTAATAACACACTAATGTTTTAGTTGTTGCTGAACAGTGCTAACCCAGAGTCAGACTTTGTTTCCCACACTGCCCTGCCTGCAAGTAGGCTGAGGGTGCACAAGAAATTGGAAGAGGACACAGCTGGGACAGCTGACCCAAATTGTCCAAAGGGATATTCCGTACCTTATTATGTCATGCTCAGCAATAAAAACTGGGGGGAAAAGCAAGGGAGGGCAGAATGTTTGGACTTATTACATTTGTATTCTCAAGAAACACTATGTGTGATGAAGCCTGTAAATGACTAAATATGTTCCTGCTGATGGGAAGTAGTGAATAAATTCCTCTTTTCTTTTTGTTTGCATGCAGCTTTGTTTTATCTATTAAACTGTTTTTATCTCAACCCATGAGTTTTCTCACCTTTGCCCTTTTGATTCTTTTCCCCATCTCACTGCAGGGCAGTAAGTTGAGTGGCTTTTGGGGACTTAGCTGCACACCAGGGTTAACCCACAACAACACTCCAACTGTCTTAGGCAAACTCGCGCCCTCCCCCACTCCCTATTTCTGTTCTTCAATAAAAGTTCAAGAGTTTAAAAAAGTTCAAGTTTTGCACAACTTTTTTTTGAAAAAAAAAAAAGTAATATTGTTTACAACAAAGAGGGAAAAACTAAAGTTTTTTTTTAAAAAAAGTGAAAATGCTTATTTTACCCTATTATTTATTGTGATTGAAGATTTTGTGTTTCATCCTCTTGTAGTTATAAACAGTGGCTGAACATCAAGTTGTACTTCTGTTTAATAATTCATTTTTTATTTCATTATATACTTCTCTATTTTTAATTTACTGTCTTTGACTTTTTATAACTTTTTGACAAAAGTTTTTTTAGTATTTAAAAATAACTGAAAAGGAATGTTTTCAAAAAATATAGCACCCACCAAAGATATATCTAGCTTTTAATTAAGAAAATGCATATCAAGGTTTTTATTCCACACTTTTTCTTTTGTGCTTCAGAGCTTTGATGATTGAACCTGTCCACCCTTACAGTTCCTAAACATTCATTTACCCGACTTGCATATTTCACATCAATTTATCAGGACTTGAAGAGACCATATATCTGAAGGATGGAGAATTCACTTTTATTGCTTGGCATTTCTCAGAAGTTTTTTGATCCGTCTCCCCTCAAATAAAATTTGATCTGCATTCCTGGAGGTGATGATATATCTAGTTATGTTTTTTTAACAGTCTGTATGAGCAATCCAAAAAATTTGCTATCCATACCCTATTTGTCAGTTATTAAAGACTATCATAATGTGTTTTTATATTCCTGTTTGTATTTTACATATGAAGAAAGTAAATTATGGAATATAAGTAGAAAACAAAGCTCTTTATCCGTTTGTGGTTCATGTGAATGTTTAGAATGATAAAGCTGATGCTTTTGACTGATATCAAAAGCTCTGATGCACAGATATCTGAAGTTAATGAATGTTAGCACTGAGAGAGTTTGTAGTCTGTTCTAACAGCATAGACTTTTCAACAAGCAACAAATGCAACTATTAACTGTGTAACATTAACGTGACTATGTTAGACAATACTGGCTGCATATATATTATCTTTATCCAGTTCAAAATCCAGTACATATGCACTAACAATGTGTCCCTGACTGTCGCTTTTATTGCTGTGATAGAAAATGTGTTTTCTGTTGGGGATCCATGGACAAGAGAAGGCTGATATCGTGATGGCCAGATTTACTAGGAATCTTGATCTATGGTTTCAGAAAAAATAATAATAATAATAATAAAATAGACAAGGCCTTTGTCCGGAGTAAATCTTGGTATAGCAACTTTTAAGAGGTGGGAAAGAACTGCAAAATTTGCAACCTAATATTGGGCAGTCTTTTGAAATTAGAAGCTAGATATTGTAAGGTCTCAGACTCCAGAAGCAAAATAAATGTCTCAGAATTATCTGTTCAATTCTCTGTTGTGGTTTAACCCGGCTGGCAGCTAAACACCACACAGCCGTTCGCTCACCCTCCCCCCTCCCTCTCTGGGATGGGGGAGAGAAACGGGAAAGTGAAGCCTGTGAGTTGAGATAAAGACAGTTTATTAAGACAGGAAAATAATAATAACAATAATAATAATAATAGTGATAATGGTAATAGTATTAACAATAATAATGTGTAAGAAAACAAGTGATGCACAATGCAATTGCTCACCACCCGCTGACCGATGCCCAGCCTATTCCCGAGCAGCCGGCCCCCCTACCCCGGCCAGCCACCCCTATATATTGTTTAGCATGACGTCAGATGGTATGGAATACCCCTTTGGCCAGTTTGGGTCAGCTGTCCTGGGTCTGTCCCCTCCCAGCTCCTGCTGCACCCCCAGCCTGCTCGCTGGCAGGACAGAGCAAGAAGCCGAAAAGTCCTTGGCCTGGTGTAAACACTGCTCTGCAACAATTAAAACATCAGCATGTTATCAGCGCTCTTCTCATCCTAATCCAAAACATAGCACCCTACCAGCTACTATGAGCTACTTAACTCTGTCCTAACTGGAACCAGGACAGATATCCACCCCTTATTCCATACCATTTATGTCATGCTCAGGTTACACTCTGTCCAATACATTCTAATTAATCACCATTTTCATCTATGATATATAGCAATCATGGTAGTGATGACATACATTATTATATAATAATTAACATACTACAATTCAACTCATGGGCTATTCTCACCCAGTATCAAATCCCCTTGAGGTACACACCGGACCTCCCCATTCTTTTGCATTACCCACCAAGTGCATCCAGGTCCCTGAGCAAAAGCAATTCCACGAATGGGTTTGCCTTTTCCTGAGGCAGGAGTAGCCCAGACTGTTTTACCCAGCATGTTTCTTACGTGCACTACAGGAACTTTATCCCCTTCTACAGTGCGTAACAGGTTTGATTGGGCAGGTCCAGCTCGGTTGGCAGATCCCCTGGTATTGACTAACCAGGTGGCCTTTGCCAAATGTGTATCCCAATTTTTGAATGTCCCAGCACCCATTGCTTTCAGTGTAGTCTTCAACAGTCCATTGTATCGTTCAACTTTTCCAGAGGCTGGTGCATGATAGGGGATGTGATACACCCACTCAATACCATGTTCTTTGGCCCAAGTGTCTATAAGGTTGTTTCGGAAATGAGTCCCGTTGTCTGACTCAATTCTCTCTGGGGTGCCATGTCGCCATAAGACTTGCTTTTCAAGGCCCAGGATAGTGTTCCGGGCGGTGGCATGGGGCACAGGATATGTTTCCAGCCATCCGGTGGTTGCTTCCACCATTGTAAGTACGTGGCGCTTGCCGTTGCGGGTTTGAGGGAGTGTGATGTAATCAATCTGCCAGGCCTCTCCATATTTATATTTCAGCCATCGTCCTCCATACCAAAGAGGTTTTGACCGTTTGGCTTGCTTGATTGCAGCACATGTTTCACAGTCATGAATAACCTGTGCTATAGTGTCCATGGTCAGGTCCACCCCTCGATCACGAGCCCATCTGTAGGTTGCATCTCTACCTTGATGGCCTGAGGTGTCATGGGCCCATCGGGCTATAAATAATTCACCTTTATGTTGCCAGTCCAGGTCCACCTGAGCCACTTCAATCTTAGCAGCCTGATCCACCTGCTGGTTGTTTTGGTGTTCTTCAGTAGCCCGATTCTTGGGCACATGAGCATCTACATGGCGTACCTTTACAACCAGGTTCTCTACCCGGGCAGCAATATCTTGCCACAATGCCGCAGCCCAGATGGGCTTGCCCCTGCGCTGCCAGTTGTTCTGCTTCCATTGCTGTAACCACCCCCACAGGGCATTTGCTACCATCCATGAATCAGTATAGAGATAGAGAACTGGCCACTTTTCTCGTTCAGCAATATCTAAAGCCAGCTGAATGGCTTTTACTTCTGCAAACTGACTCGATTCACCTTCTCCCTCAGCAGCTTCTGCAACTCGTCGTGTAGGACTCCATACAGCAGCTTTCCATCTCCGATGCTTTCCCACAATACGACAGGACCCGTCAGTGAACAAGGCATATTTCTTCTCATTTTCCGGTAGCTTGTTGTACAGGGGGGCTTCTTCAGCACGAACCACCTCCTCCTCTGGTGATATCCCAAAGTATTTGCCTTCTGGCCAGTCCATAATCACCTCCAAGATTCCTGGGCGACTGGGGTTTCCTATTCGAGCCCGCTGAGTAATCAGTGCAACCCACTTGCTCCATGTAGCATCAGTTGCATGATGCGTAGAGGGGACCCTTCCTTTGAACATCCAGCCTAGTACCGGCAGTCGGGGTGCCAGGAGGAGCTGCGCTTCAGTACCGACCACTTCCGAAGCAGATCGAACTCCTTCATATGCTGCCAATATCTCCTTTTCAGTTGGAGTATAGCGGGCTTCAGATCCTCTGTATCCCCGACTCCAAAACCCCAGGGGTCGACCTCGAGTTTCCCCAGGTTCTTTCTGCCAGAGGCTCCAGGTGGGACCATTCTCTCCGGCTGCGGTGTAGAGCACATTCTTTACATCTGGTCCTGTTCGGACTGGCCCGAGGGCTACTGCATGAACTATTTCCTGCTTAATTTGTTCAAAGGCTTGTCGTTGCTCAGGGCCCCATTCAAAAGCATTCTTCTTACGGGTTACTTGGTAGAGCGGGTTTACAATCAGACTGTAATTTGGAATATGCATTCTCCAAAACCCCACGACACCTAGGAAAGTTTGTGTTTCTTTTTTGCTGGTTGGTGGAGACATAGCTGTTATTTTGTTGATCACATCCATTGGGATTTGACGGCGTCCATCTTGCCATTTTATTCCTAAAAACTGGATCTCTCGTGCAGGTCCTTTAACTTTATTCTGTTTTATGGCAAAACCGGCCTTCAGAAGGATTTGGACTATTTTCTTCCCTTTCTCGAAAACTTCTTCTGCAGTGTCACCCCACACAATGATGTCATCGATGTACTGCAGGTGTTCAGGAGCTTCCCCCTGCTCCAGCGCAGACTGGATCAGTCCATGGCAAATGGTAGGGCTGTGTTTCCACCCCTGGGGCAGCCGATTCCAAGTATATTGGACTCCCCTCCAAGTGAAAGCAAACTGTGGCCTGCACTGTGCTGCTAGAGGGATGGAGAAAAATGCATTAGCGATATCAATTGTGGCATACCACTTGGCTGCCTTTGATTCCAGTTCATACTGGAGTTCTAGCATGTCCGGCACTGCAGCACTCAGTGGTGGCGTGACTTCGTTCAGGCCACGATAGTCCACTGTTAGTCTCCACTCACCATTAGACTTTCGCACTGGCCATATGGGACTATTAAAAGGTGAATGAGTCTTGCTGATCACTCCTTGGCTCTCCAGTTGACGAATTAGCTTATGGATGGGACTCAGGGAGTCTCGGTTGGTGCGATATTGCCGCCGGTGCACAGTTGTGGTAGCGATCGGCACTTGCTGTTCTTCAACCCTCAGCAACCCCACAACAGAAGGGTCCTCTGAGAGACCAGGCAAGGTAGACAACTGTTTAATGTCCTCTGTCTCCAAAGCAGCTATGCCAAAAGCCCAGCGGAACCCTTTTGGGTCCTTGAAATATCCTCTTCTAAGATAGTCTATGCCAAGGATGCACGGAGCATCTGGGCCAGTCACAATAAGGTGCTTTTGCCACTCATTACCGGTTAGACTCACTTCAGCCTCCAATACAGTTAACTGCTGGGATCCCCCCGTCACACCATAAATACAGATGGGCTCTGGCCCTTTATAGCTTGATGGCATTAGAGTACATTGTGCACCGGTGTCTACCAAAGCCTTATACTTCTGTGCGTCTGACGTGCCAGGCCATCGAATCCACACAGTCCAATAAACTCGATTGTCCCTTTCCTCCCCCTGGCTGGAGGCAGGGCCCCTCTAGTCCTGGTCAGAATCTTCATTTCTGTGTTTAAAGGACTGCCTGCTGGAAGTTGGAGCAGCAAACCTTTCAGAGAACTCCTTTTTCCCAATTGTTTTCCTTTGCAATTCACGTACCCGTGCCTCTAGGGTCGCAGTAGATTTTCCATCCCATTTTCTCATGTCCTCTCCATGGTCACGTAGGTAAAACCACAGGGTGGCGCGGTGTGTGTGCCCACCATATTGTCTTCCTTGCATAGATGAACGTTTACCCCTAATAGCTGAGACACTGGTTTGTACAGGTGGGGAGGAAAATAAACTCTCTTTAAGTTGGTGGATCTCTTCAGAAAGTTTCTCCAAGGTATTCTCTTTTAGCTGGTGGACACTAGTTCGTTCAGGTGAAGGGGAAGATAATCTTTCTTCAAGTTGGTGGATCTTTTCAGAAAGTTTCTCCAAAGCATTCTCTTTTAGCTGGTGGACACTGGTTCGTTCAGGTGAAGGGGAAGATAATCTTTCTTCAAGTTGGTGGATCTTTTCAGAAAGTTTCTCTAAAGCATTCTCTTTTAGCTGGTGGACACTGGTTCGTTCAGGTGGAGGGGAAGATAAATTCTCTTTAAGTTGGTGGACCTCTTCAGAGAGTTTCTCCACAGCTGAGACACAGGCCTTTAGGGAAGAGGAGAGATTTCCTTCGTACTGCCGGAGTATTTTAGTCACTTCATTCACTGTGGGATTCTCCTCCGTTTTCCAGGCTAGTATTGCCAATGAGTTGGCATATGATGATGGGGCACTCCGTACAAACTTCCGCCACATGGGTGGTGTACACCGGACTGCATCTGGATCTGCGGATGTTTGTGCGTCGTCTAGGTCCTTATAAATTACTTCCCGTACGGCCAATTCCCTCAGGTACTGAATTCCCTTCTCCATGGTGGTCCATTTGCTTGGTAAACATACAAGTTCTTCCTTGAAGAGATACCTTTCCTTCACAGCTGACAGGAGACGCCTCCAGAGGCTGCGAGATTGTGCTCCATCTCCAATTGCTTTGTC
>NC_089873.1:164595000-164707500 GCF_040182565.1 Anser cygnoides | reverse complement strand
CACCAGAGAAAAATTTTTACTCCCTGAGTTGGTATTGCACATAAATTAGAAACAGTAGGGATATATTTTACAGATTGGTCAAAAATAAATTGATCAAAAATATGAAATATTATTTAAAGCAAAAATTATTTGGCATAAAATAATTATTTAAAGTTGTACATCTGACACATCTGACCCTCTTTCTTGCCTTTAGGGAGCTGAATCACAGGTTTATATTCTCATCTACATAGGTGTATATTCTCATGTAAGTTTTAAACATTTCCAAATAAACATAGAAATGTTTGATACTTCCATTATTATAGTACTGGAACTGAGCATGGAGGAATGCATTTGATCAAAACAGACAGTTTCATTTACAGAACCAGTTCTAAAATCTTCAACATTGACAATACTCAGGTTACATAGAGCTTCAAATGTTACATAAATTATGTATAATGGCAAAAGATTAAGTCTAGTAACACAAGGGCTGAGCAAAGGGTGTCTAAAATGTCCAGCTGTCTAGCAATAGCAAAATACTTGCCAGATCATTCATTTTTATGTTAGTATTTCACATAGGAAGGATAGGGAAACTGAATCAAAGTCTGACAACAAACTCTTGGCAGCTTCTTTTGCATCTCTGTCAGAGACAGTGAGGATGGGAGAAATACATGTCATGGTGTTAAGAAAAGGCTGGGAGAAAGCCAACTGAAAGAGAAAGCTTCCTGAACACACTGGAGGCAGGGTAGTGGGTGACACCTACAGAGCTTCCTTCTGTCCTTTCTTCTCCCACCCTCAATGAGCAGAGGCCTGAAGACACCTTCCTCCTCTTCTCAGAAACATCCCGTATTCCTTCAAATGCTAGCCAACCATTAAGGATAAAAGTTGGTGCTATTTTCACCTGTACCAGCTTTTTATTTCCTGTGATACTCCTGTGATACTTGATATTCTTTTCTAAATAATCACGTGTAATATCAATGCCAATTGCCTTTTCAACTAAAGGAAATTTCTCAGCTATTTGTAAAGCAAACTCTACTCTCCTAATATATGGTCTTGGCCATCTGGAGTATCAAATTTATACTGTGAAATATTTTTTTTTCTTTTTTTTCTGTTTTTGTTTTGTTTTGTTTAGGTGAATATCCCCTAAACCAGTAATGTTGTTAAAGATATATATATATATACATATATATATATTATCATTTTCAGTTCATTTAGCTCTAATATTTTAATTATCTTCACTTAAATGTATATAAGCTTTGTCAGTTGTTACACCTTACTCATCATAGCCATTTGGAAAAATGTATTATATACTAAGAACAAACATATGGTATTATACTCCTTCAAAAAGAAACACATTAATACATTATTTTATATAGAAAAAATGAGTTTATTTCTCAGCTGCATATTTCCTGAATAACATTAAACAACATATTTTCAGAAAGCATTATTGTAGTGTTTTAAGAGGTTTATTGTGTGAGAAACAAACTATTCTTTAACACTTTCTGATTTAAATAAGCATGAATCATTCTTTATTGCAAAAACATCTATTTTATATTGCAATCTTCACATAACCAGTCTGCAGGATGCTTTATAAGATCAGATAAAACAAGGAATCATAAAAGTATTTCCCAATAAGTGACAAAAACAAACAAACAAACAAAACAATAAGAACAAAGAAGAAAATACAAGCTTATAGTAATTGAGCTCTTGTATTGTTTTACAATGTTTTCCTTCAAGAAAGTGAATGTACCAGGATTCCAATAATTTCAATTTGTTATTGCATTTGAGATTGTCAAAATTATTACAAATCTGGTATGCATTATGAGATTTTACTTTGCCCAGGTTTACTAGAATTTCAACATACCCTTATCAACAGACAATTATTAGGAAAATGCTAAATATAATTTAGCATATGCTGTTCATTTCACAATTTGAATTTCCGTACATCTTCTGAAGAAAACATTACATTATGCAAATACAAGACATAGCAGAACAAAAATATGGGAATATATAAATTAAACTCTTAGAAATATGATTGATAAGAAGGTCTTTATAATTTATAAGTGGATATTTAGGTGAAATACAGGTAGGAAAAATAAATAAAAGGTGCCTATTAAAATAAATTGCCTCAGGGGTGACTACAAAGCTTTTCAGAGGACAATTTCTACTTTATGATCATTATTATCATATTGTCATTGATTTTCAAAACAGTTATCTGGATGCAAAGCAAATGAGTGTAACTTGAATGAGCTAGAAATGAATTCACAATTTTATAAGTATAGGACTGAAATACTTCAGTACATTTTGGAAAGAGTATGCACTATTTGAGAAATAATCAAAAAAAGACTGATTCAATTTCAAACCATTGTTAAAATGACTACTATCTCTAAGACTACATTTATCAGGATAGTGATACTTTTTGGAAAATACTTTAAACATCAGAGACTTTAAAAAGGCCAAAATCCACCTTTGATAGTAAAAGACATAGTTTGGAGAAGTTCTATGAAATGGATTTTAGAATTCATCTGAGATTTTATTTTTAAAAGGAAATAACTGAATCAATATATATATATATATATTTGCTGATAATTCAGTCAGAATAATATATTTGGAATTTCTATGCTAAATCAATGCTTACGGGTAGCAGAAGCACAAACTAACAGATTTATGGACAAGAAAGTATATCAACAAATGGTAAAGGACAAGTCAGTTTCTGAATACTATTCCCATTTCTGTAATTCATACAATGAGATCTTAATCTGTTCCTAGATGTCTCAGCAATTCTGAATGTAGTAATTCTTAAAATATTATTTTTCTAGTTAATTTTCCTAAGTGCAATTTTTTAAGTGCAGATTTAACAATGACAAATATTATCCAAACTGTTCATTCTACTGAATCTGATGAATTTATAACAGACCACAATTTTTCTCATGGTTCTTACAGTTGAGTTTGTCATCAGCTTCAACACCCAAAACATTTTTTTCTTCTCCAAGAGTAGCAAAATTCTCATTTAAACAACTTGTTAATCATCAATGTCAAACAATTGTCCTTGACATTTTTATAACTTTTTCTTTTTTTTTTTTCTCCCCAAAGTTCTCTTCTGCCATTCCTCCTGGTGCCCTCCCACCTGAAAATTCCCATTCATTCTCTATTAATATCAGTTTTTCTGTCTCTCTTAAAAAATTCCATATGTTTCATTTAAGCATTTTTATGAGTAATATCACTTTTTCCATACATGAATAAATAGCATCACAGTGCTCTTGCTGAATTATGCCTATATAATCTATGATCATTCATAATCTTGTAGAAACTTTCTATATAAATTATAATTTACCGTGTGACCAAAGAAAATATTTTGTAATGAGTGCCTAAGAATTTCTTCAATATTTCTGAGAAAAATAAAGCAGATATATTTCTATGTTAGCAGAAAAATATTTGTGAAGATTTAAAATGTTTCTATTTATCTATACATACATACAGAATCATGGAATATCCTGAATTGGAAAAGACCCACAAGGATCGTCGACTTCAACTATGTGGCTCTACACAGGACCACCCAAAAATAAATCATATGTCTGACAGTGTTGTCCAAACACTTCTGGAACTCTGACAAGTTTGCTGCTGTGACTACTTACCTTGGCACCTTGTTCCAGTGCCTGATCACTCCCTCAGTGAAGAACCTTTTCATAACATTAATCTTGAACCTCCCCTGTCATAGCTCCGTGCCATTTCCTCATGTCCTGTCACTGTCACCAGAGAGAAGAGATTAACTCCTGCCCCTCTGCACCCCTTGTGAGGAAGCTGTGGGCTGCAGTGAGGTCTACCCTCAGTTTCCTCTTTTTTAGACTGAACAAACCAAGTGACCACAGCTGCCCATTATGTGTTTTGTCCTCTAGAACTTTCACCATCTTTGTAGCCCTTGTTTGGACACTCTCTAGTAGTTTCACATACTTCTTATATTGTGGCACTCAACATAGTACTCGAGGTAGGGACACACCAGTGCAGAGTAGAGTGGGACAACCATTTCCGTTGATTGGCTAGCAATGCCATCCTTGATGCACCCCAGGTTACACTTGGCCCTTTTAGCTGCCAGGACACACTGTTGACTCATATTTAACTTATCAGTCAAAACCCCTGGATGCCTTTTTGTGGGGCTGCTCTCCAGCCTGTACATATATCCAGTATTGCTCCATACCAGGTACAGAATTTGGCACTTGCTCTTGTTAAACTTCATGGGGTCAGTGATTGCCCAACCTTCTCATTTGTCAAAGTCTTTCTGCAAGTCCTCTCTACCCTTGAGGGAGGCAACAGCTCCTCTGAATTTAGTGTCCTCTGCAAACCTACTTAGTATTCTTCATCATAAGAGAAGTGGACCTGCATCAAAAGAGGATTGGACTGCCAGTCAAGGAAGTGGTTTTACCCTTCTACTCTGCCCTTGTGAGGTCCCACTTGGAGTACTGCATCCAGTCTGAGGCACCCAGCACAAGAAGTATGTGGACCTATTAGAATGGGTCCAGAGGAGGGCCATGAAGATGATCAGAGGGCTGGAGTACCTCTCCTATGACGAAAGGCTGAGAGAGCTTTAGGATGGATGTTCAGCCTAAAGAAGAGAAGACTCCAAGTAGATCTCATTGCAACCTTTCAATACTTAAAGTGGGGTTATAAAATAAAGATGGAGAGCAACTTTTTGCTCAGTCAGTTAATGAAAGGACAAGGGGAAATGGTTTTAAACTAGGGAAGATTTAGATTAGAGATAAGGAAAAAATTCTTCACTCAGAGGGTTGTGAGTCACTGGAACAGGTTGCCCAGGGAATCTGTGGATGCTCTATTCCTGGAGGTGTACAAGACCAGGTTGGATGAGGCCCTGGGCAACCTGAAGTTGGTGGTGCCCCTGCTTATGGCAGGGGGGTTGGAACTAGATGATCTTTGAGGTCCTTTCCAACCCAAGCCATTATATGATATTCTACTAACAACATATAGAAAGTATTCTGAGATAAATTCAAGCCATTTATGACTCTGAACATTTCATTAATTTGATATTTCTAGTCCATGTAATGAGAAAGAAATCCAACTGTGAACTGTCTGCTTGAAATCAGTAACTCTTCTGTGTCTAATCTCTCTGAAAGTTTGATAACTGTGCTAAATCTGGTGATGGAAAAAGAAGCCTGCCCAGAATGTCATGTACATCTAACTGGTGCCCTGTCTAATCTGGCAGTTATGGTTTAATGTCCCTACTGCTGTACTTAAGTTTAAAGTCAAGCAAACATTGAAAATATTAACAGTTACCATATTCAGCTGTGATGAGTTGTCTCTGGCTTAAAGTCAAGTACTCACCCAGCTGCTCATTTATTCCCCTTCCCTCCACCAGGATGCTGAAGGTGGAGAAAATGTGAAGAATGTGAGCAAGAAAGCTTGTGGGTTCAGACAATCAGAGGGAGATCATTTATCAGTTGCTACTGTGGGCAAAAAAGAAAATAACCTAACATATATATGCATACGGATATATGGATATATATATGGATATATATAATTAACAATAACTTAAGTAACATATATATATATATATGTACAATTATTGATTTAGGTATTGGGAAACAAAAAGGCAAACATTAAAATGCATAGGGAAAGCATCTTTCCTCCCTTTTCCTCCCAGAGTCAGCTTTGCTCTATCACTCCAGACACCCCTCCTCCCTCCACCTTTTTACCTTTATGGGTTATATTCAGTCCCATCATTGAGGTAAAGAAGTAAAGTGTGTGTGTGTGTGTGTGTGTGTGTCTGCATGGGGGGGGGGGGGGGGGGGGGGGGGCAGGGAAGAAGAAAGAAAAGATGGAAGAAGGAAAATGTGGTGCTGGTCCTATGGTCTTGTACATAATGTTGGACTTTGAGAATACTAACATTATAGGTACCAATCTTCTTAAAGGAATTAAAATAATTAATAACTAAATAAACTAAAAGTAATAAAATTTAGATACTTGGGGCTAAATTAACCACATTAGTTTTACAGACTTCTAACCCACATTGAGAATGATTGTGTAAATATACATGAAAGATAATTATTATTATTGGAGTAAGTGATACAGTCTATACGATTCAGGAAATTTTCTGAAATTCTGTACTAGAATATGGATTAAAGAAATAAAATTCAGAAGTTGGCATTTTAAAAATTTTGAAGATTGATGCCCTTTTCTTAACATTGTGGTTGTTTTTATGTTTGTTTGAAAAGAAGGAAAGGCTGAGGAAAAATGTGCGAAGATTCCCTTTTTAGCAGAGGAAGCATACAGTGGAGGTAAACAGTGAGCTGGTGCAAAGATGAGGAGTATATACGCAATAAAGTACAACTTCCTAAACTCCTAATTCATTCATTAGTCTTTCTGACCCAATTCTCTCAGGTTCTTTTGTGACACATGCATTTAAGATCCTCTGTGGAATGTACAGAAGATGTAATACCTAAACCAATATTTTGTAAAGGTAAAAGGGAAGCAGAAGGGAAATGATTAATAACAATTCTAGCAGAACTGTTAATTATTATTTATTTTTAATTTATTAGGTACAAAACCAGTGATACCCTCTTGAAAACGTAGCAGTTGTAAATTTCACAAATAACTAGAGAGGGAGAAAAATGATAGAATTTGTTCCCATTCTCTAAAAGCTTTGTTTGGGGAAAAAAAAAAAAAAAAAAAAACCACTTGCTAGATACACAACTGTTTTCATCTGAAAGGGTCTTGCTGTGTATTCAAACTCTAATGGGAAAGTCAGCTGTGGGATGAAATGGAAATAAGCTTAAAATGCCATTATGATGTGTACAAATTAAAAAACACACACACAAACAAAAATGTATTATAAAAATTCAGGACTTCTGAACCAAATCACATTCCAGTGTAACTTCTAATTTGGTATCCAAAAGTATTACTTCTAAAGTGTTATTACAGTATTTATTTTCCATATTTTTTTTTAAAATTTTTTTTAGAACCATCTAAACTTAGGGTGTTGTTGGCAAAACAAAAAAAACAGAGAAGTACATTTATGAAGGAAATAAAATGAATGTTAGAGAAACAAAATTTAACTGAAGTTATGTTCAGACCTGAGGATATACATTCACTTTTTGATATAAAAAATTTCAAGACCTGGTATTTGAAATCAATTTCCAAATCACAATTTACCCTCTTTTAAGATCATCACTGATTTTAAGAAAAAAAACAAGATGTGAATACATCTATTTAAATAACTTATTTTCCTTTGTTCTTCTAGGTCCTTAATGCCTGGGAAAAAAATGTTATTATTGTTATTATTATTATTATTATCATTATCATTTCCAAAAATGCTCTTTATAGGGAGAAAACAGAAAGGTTTAACAGTGATAAAGTCTACCGTGTAAAAAATTTTCAGGTGTATGTATTATCAGTTTAAAAACCTAATCTATTTTGCTTTATGCTAGTTGTCACCAAGGTTTTTTTTTTTTTTTTCTTATTTCTTGCATAAAGCTTAGATTTTAATGACTGCTGTTTTTGTTTCCTTTTGTTTTATTGCTTTTGCTTGTTTGCTTGTCTGATTGTTTGTTTTAAATACCATTTTACCCAGGAAAACTCTCCAAGCTTGCTATTTTCTTCATTATACCTGCATGGCACATCTCATGGAGTATTCCAGCTGATAGTGTCTGTCCTACTTCCATTACAGCATCTTCAGAATATATCTTTAGCACTCATCATACATTTACACCACATTTATTCTGTTATTGGACTACACTTATACATTAGCTAAGGACCAACTTATGATATCCCCTTAGCCAAGAGTGGACCCTTACTGTCCACTCTTCATCAGCAAGCTGAGAAAGTTGCCTGAAGCAGAAAGTTGCCTGAGGGAATGAGAAAAAATTAGGAGGCCTGCCTTCTTTTCCTCTGACATCTGTCTCACTTCTACTCCATTTCTGATGTCTTTGTCCTGACTGTAGGTTTTCAAATAGTTCATCCTCTTGATGTTGGTTTCAGGGCTAACCATCTAAGAACTAATACCTCACATAATTCTACCTTGCTTTTACAGAGGGAACCCAACACTCACAGGCATACTACTTTCAGAAGGATGAGATTGCATAGGTCCAATCATCCTTCAGATCAATAAAATTAGAGTTACCATCAAGCCAGCTTGAACATCATTATAAACAAGTGCTCTAGCTGTGCAACAAGGTTTATGAAAAAAAATAAGGTTGATGCCTATATAGGTGGGATTAAATCAAGAATAATTAGATGCTTCAGCAGAGAGATAAAAAGGAATAAAGTGAGCAAAATACAGGCAGGAACAAAAGAAAAGTCTCTAAGGAAGGTATGTAAACAAACTTTAATTATCTGGTGTTTCTTGCAGTACATAGTACCTATGTACTTACAAGAACTTACTTTGACATCTGTGGATATCCAAGTTCACAGGAAAATGTTAGACGTACACTGCTGGATTAGTTATACCTTATTAATACTATGTTAGAATAATGTCTTAGGAAAGAGCTTAGGATTTGTTTTGCTCTGGGAGGTTCTGGTTCACTACGATACCAGTAAAAAAGGCAATTAGACTATGTAAGGTGTTATTTAAAATGCTATTTATTAGAGGTAACATTATAATAAGAGAATAGCATAGAAAATGTTACATCCCTTTAGATGCAGGAAGCCCTGAGTGGTGTATTGCAAAACAGGATTCTAACCCACATGCAGTACACTATGCAGAACCTCATCCAAAGCAGAGATTCTCCCCTTTCAGTCACTCAATTTATTACAGGATTTTCTTACAAGGAAGCAACTCTATTTATGATTTTTGCAGTCAAAACAGAAACAAGGTTCTCATGAGAATTTTTTACTGCACCATTAGTGAAAGGCAAGGCTATGCAGGTGGTATAATAACTGGTACCAAGGGGGAGCTGCTTAAAGCCTCTTCTGTTACCATGAACTGGCTTTATTCATCCAACAGCCAAGGAATTTCTGCAGGAGAGAATCAAAGAATCATAGAATCATAGAATATCCTGATTTGGAAGGGACCCATAAGGATCATTGAGTCCAACTCCTGGCACCACACAGGTCTAACCAAAAATTCAGACCATATGACTAAGAGCACAGTCCAAATGCTTCTTAAACTCTGACAGGCTTGGTGCCGTGACTACATCCCTGTGGAGCCTGTTCCAGTGCATGACCACCCTCTCAGTGAAGAACCTTTTCCTAATATCCAACCTGAACCTCCCCTGTTTCAGCTTGACACCATTCCCATGGGTGCTATCACT
Organism: Anser cygnoides; assembly: GCF_040182565.1. Taxonomy (NCBI): domain Eukaryota; kingdom Metazoa; phylum Chordata; class Aves; order Anseriformes; family Anatidae; genus Anser; species Anser cygnoides. Next base: position 164,698,267 of record NC_089873.1, on the reverse strand, counting down.
GGTCACTAAAGAGAATAGATTGCTGCCTGCCCCTCCACTCCCCCTCGTGAGGAAGCTGTAGACTGCAACGACCCCTCTCAGCCTCCTCTTTTCCAGGCTAAACTAGACTGTTCAGCCTGGAAGTGACCTCAGCCACTCCTCATATGTCTTCCCCTCTAGGCTCTTCAACATCTTCTCTGAACACTCTCCCATAGTTTCACAACCTTTTTGTACTGTGGTGCCCAGAACTGCACACAGTACTCGAGGTGAGGTCGCACCAGCGTAGAGCAGAGCAAGACAATCACTTCCCTCGACCGACTAGCAATGCCGTGCTTGATGCACCCCAGGATACGGTTGGTCCTCCTGGCTGCCAGGGCACACTGCTGACTCATATTCAGCTTGCTATCAACCAAAACCCCATGATCCCTCTCTCTGGGGCTGCTGTCCATCGTCTCGTCGCCCAGTCTGTACATATAGCTAGGGTTGCCCCTTCCCAGGTGCGGGACCCAGCACTTGCTCTTGTTAAAATTCATGCAGTTGGTGATTGCTCAGCTCTCCAATCTGTCCAGATCTCTCTGCAAGGCCTTTCCACCCTCAACAGAGTCAACAACTCCTCCCACACTGTATCTGCAATATACCACAGCAAAGCACAGCACAGTCCTGGGCATGCTTCAGTTAAATGTATTGTGGATCACTGACTACTCAAATCACAATGCTCTTAAAGTTAGGATCAAGGAAAAACAAAGGTTTGAGAATGCCCTGAAGGTACGTAGATCTCCATTTGTTGGTGTTTTTAATGAAAGCAAACGGTGAACACAGGAGAAGCAATTTCTGTTGGTTCATCCTCATCTTCAACCAACAATTTAACTTCTACATAGCCAGAACATGATGGTAGCAAATTTCGGTCTGCAAAATATATCAGCTGCATCTGCTGCTAGACACTATTTTAATTGAAAATCTGTAAGTTACTATCAGGTTGTTCAAACACTGCTATTTTGCCCAGAAAGGCAACTGATATCTGGTTTGTCAACCCAACTCTGTTAAACGTTGTTACATGCAGTTAAACCACAAGATCCTACAAAATGATCCTACAAAATATATTTTGATTCCTTTTTAGTAAGAAGATGATGTCTAATATTGGGCATTTTGTTATACTCTTGCAATTGTAAATGTAGTTATTACTTGTAGAACTAGAACATATAATTTGCAAATCAAACTTCAAATTACCTACATTTTTTTAAAATAGTTGAATTAAAATAGCTTTCTTATATGCAGAAATGTTTTTGGCATGTTGTTTTCTTTTTCTTTTTCTTTTTTCTTCTAATTTTTTTTACATATTTTTAAAAAATAACTATTGTTCTTTTAAAATTGAATATCATGTTATTGCAAAACTGTCCTTGTTCTTGCTTTTTTTTTTTTTTTTTTGTCGAATATCTTAATAATCACTCCGTAAAGTTTAATTATTCCTCATTCCTATATCTGAAACACAAAGCAAATTTTGGAATGTCCATATCTTGTGAAATAGAAAATTAATTAGAACCAGCTGGATATATATTTTTCAGAATAAATTCTTGTTTCTGATATTTCTTTCAGATTTACTTTTTCTAAGAAAAACAAGCTCTTAGGAATGCTTTTGAATGTTAAATGTAGACTTCCATGGCAGAATACTGCTGCTGTTTATTATAATCTACAGGTTAAAACAATTTGATGTACCTTTGATATATATTTGAATGATATCCATATATATATTTGTATATTATTCTGCAAATACTAGATTACTGTAACTGAAAGTGTGTATAATTATATTTGCTATTTAATATCAAAACAAGGACAAAAACGAACCAGCAAAGTTAAGGAAATAATGCACCAAAAGATGCTGAGGAAGTCAGAAAACCCTCTACTAATGCAACCATTTCAAAGAAAAGCTGATTCAAGATTTATTTTTTTTTTTAATTTTATCTTTGATTAGAACCCTTTAGGTTTTGTTATAGTCTAAACCTTGCTTTCATCAATATAGGGCATAAAAAGTCATAAAACATCTGATCTGGGATCATAACTATTTATACTTGTATCACCTCTATATATCTCTATATGACACATTATGTCGTAGCTATCTTACTGTAATAAACAGAAATATAAACAGTCTTGGACAAAAAACTTGTTGACATCTAATATATATATATATACATATACATACATATATACATACACACACAGTGTATATATAATATATATACATTATATATATATATTGTATAGTGTATATACATGTATATATATATTATATATACACTATGTGTGTATATGTATATATGTATATATATATCATAGAACAGCTTGGGCTGGAAGGGACCTTAAAGATCATGCCATGGGCAGGGATGCCACCCACTAGATCAGGCTGCCCAGGGCCTCGTCCAACCTGGTCTTATACACCTCCAGGAATGCAGCATCTACAACTTCTCTGGACAACCTGTTCCAGTGACTCACAACCCTCTGAGTGAAGAATTTCTGCATTATATCTAATCTAAATCTATCCTCTTTTAGTTTAAAACCGTTTCCCCTTGTCCTATCATTATCTGCCTGAGTAAAAAGTTGCTCTCCATTTTTATTCAATGAGACCCCTTTAAGTATTGAAAAGCCACAATGAGGTCACCCCTGAGCCTTCTCTTCTTTAGGCTGAACATCCCCAGCTCTCTCAGCCTTTCTTCATAGGAGAAATGTATATATTATATATAATACATATATTAATCCTTCTAATATTGAATTTTTGGTTCCTCTCATCCACATCAGTTTTATCTATAGCTTTTTGATCATGAGCCTCCAGATGTATGCCACAGAGGTAACAGCAAAAAGATGAAGAAATTAAATTCTCTTAAAATGTTAAATTCAGTTCTTCTGTTCAAGGTATTTTTGAAATCTATACCCTTCAGAAGAACAGCTAATCTTTTGGGGAACAAAAACTTTTATTCAACAATAATAATACATAACAATAAAATTAGCATTATGATATAAAAAACAGTTACAGTCAAATTTTACATTACTAATTTCTATCTTCAATTTAATAGTTATATTTCCAAAACTCTGTCAAGTACTTACAGTTTAAAAAACAACTTAACATAGAAAGTCAGCATTTCCTAGTGTTGCTGACAGCTATTATAGGTTCCATCTATTCTGCAGGAAAAGATTTTCCAAAAGGAAAATTTCCAAGTGTCTTGTAGCTCAAGAAGATTAAAGAAACTTTAAACTATGTTAGAGGAAAAACCTACTAGACCTAGGGCAACAATGAATACATTAAAGTAATAAGTATTCATAGATATTTTCCTTATTGTTAAGGAAAAAAAAAAAAAGACTTTTCTTTAGGATGTTATTGTGATTCAGTGAAGTACATCCTGCAGGATATAAAATCCCTTTTTGAAGAAATTTAATTTATTTTTTTTCCATGTATGGATGATAAATGAAAAATGTAGAAAACTCTGTCCACTGTGCTCATTTTAAACTTCATGGAGCAAACAAAATCCCATACGGTTCCTTTATTTAAGGAATGAGAAGTTGTAAAAATCTTTATGATATATTTTTATCATGTCATCCATTTTTTTTCTTTTAATGGAAACAAACATAAAAAAATAATCCATTATAATCCAGTAACTTAATTCTCTTTGTCAGTCCACAGTCCACTCTGTATATTTATTTCAGTGGAAGAAAGTGTGCAATGCAATTTTCTGAATTTGTGCAAGACCATCATTTTCAACTCTTGCACAGCCTTTGTTGTTACACTTATACATAACTCAGTGAACTCTTGTGACTTTTCTGCTCAGTCCCATAATAATATGATGTCATAGTAACCAAATTAATTGTATTCTCTCCATCTGTCTGCTGTGGAATTGTGATAAAATATACTTTCCAGTTTAAACATGGAGACACTTCAGTAGTATGTATCAATCCAATTGTCTTTTATATTCTATTGTACTTTTTGAAAACGTGATTTTTGCTTTCAATTTTTTATATTAATGACAATTTTGAAAGGGGTGCTCTATGTATTTCCTTCTACCTTCTACCTACCCAGAGTTCCATTTTCACACTTTCTGAAAGACCATTAAGTAAAATTTTTATTGTATTAGCAGAAGACATTTTAGTTTTGCAGATTTTCTTTTGGATCTCTATAGTGAAGGAAATGACGCTGTTCAATCTTTGAAGACCACAATTGCCTATATATTTCACTGTATTTTTAATTCTCTTATGTGTAGGTCCCTGCTGCACACATTTTATAGATGGACGAATTGGCATACAAATAGATGAAGAGTGTCTTGAAAGCCATACAAACAGAAAAATACAAACTGAGACTAGACTTCTAATTTTATATGCCAGTTCAGCACCTAAAACTAAGGAAGAACAAATTGTCAATTATAGACAGACAGAAACCACCAAAAAGGCATAATCCTACCCTTCTTTTCTGAGGGTTCTGTGAATATGAGAACATACATTTAATAGTGATGAAATCAGGTATTTTGTCATTTACTTTTCCACTATCTTGAACTTTGGGCTTTATCTTTAAATATTTGTAATTTCTATTGTCATTTATACAGGTGCTTTATATACTGTGTAGTGCCTTGGTACATTACAAATGCATGTCCAGACATATGAAGTGAAATTGCATCATAGGCTGAATGGTCCCACAATAAGCTTCATTGGATGCCTAATTATTAGCCTACTCCTTTTGGAAGTACGCTAGAGACACAAGCTTTACAATGTACTGAATATTACAACTTTTACAACTATAAATCTCTCTTGCTTTTTTTTTTTTTTCAGTTTAATTTCTTACACTGTCTTTGTCATTATTGTTTTACATACATAATTGTGATTATTAAGATGTTGAAGGATAATAAGAAAAACTGGTATACAACATATAGTGCATACCTGTGAGATATGATTTTCTGCAATAATATGCATTATTGCCTAGAACAGTAATTATCATGACAGTAAATGAAGTGTTAAAAAATAATATGGAATTGTGTTAGTAATATCAAGAATGTTCACATTTGATGCCAATCAAATGCATTTATTCCCTCTTAATGCATGTTCAAGGCTCAAAATTGAAGAGCATAGATAATTGATTGTAGAAGAAAAACTGTTTGAATTTGAAAAGGAAGTCTAATAGTCTTAAGGTTAGAAGGTATAACATCTTTGCATGTTCAAGGATATAGCTATAATATTACAAAATGTACACATACAAATTCAAGTAACAGTTTTTCTACAACAGCTGAGTTTAACATAGTTTTTTGGTCCTAAAAATTTACAACAACATATACAACTATTAGAGAATCTAAACTACTGAATAATGACTCTTTTTCACATATATTAACTGTATTGTTGTATTGTATTGATTATATCATTATTTTGTTTCTCTCCATATAGTTCTCCATGAAATATTCCAATCCACTAAGGGTTAGAGCTTCAGGTTTGTCACAACTGAATTTGCAATTTCTTCATAATTCAGGATACATGTCATTTACTTTTCCATTACCTTGAACTTTGGGCTGTATCTTTACATATTTTTAATTTCTATTGTCATTTATATAGGTATAAACAACACAGCTGCAAAGAAGCAGTGAGTCAAGTTCAGTATCCTGTCATATGTGGTAGGTCACTCTGCGAAACTGTATTCAAATAACTACTTTACTCATGTTCATTATTCTTTGATCTTACATAAGTGTATTTGACTTCAGTTGATTTTATTTACATAGTGAGTTATTGTCTCTGAATCAGTATATAGGCTCTGAAATGTATCAAATCCCAGAGGGCAGATAATTCAATTAGAGATCCATTATCCTTGCCTAGTTTACCTGCCTTCTAAAGAAATCAGGTTTTAGTTTTATTCCCTTCTCCAAACATCCTGATCAAATTTGTGTATCATAAGTTGAACCTTAAATTTCATTCTCCTGGCAAACTAGATTGTATGAACTGTTAAAAGTGTTCAGCAATTGTGTTTAAAGAAAGATAGAAATCAATTCAAAAACGTATTCTGAAAGAAAACTTAGTTTCTTAGTAGATGTTTTGTGCAGGAAGGGGTGCAAGGTTCTTTCTGGATCTCAATAACCAAGGCACAGAAGCAAATGGTGTAATATAACCATAATAATAATTATAATGATGATAATGATAACAACAACAACATTAATGGAAATAAGAAATGTATATAGCTAGTTAGCATTACGTCCCTTCAGAGGCTGGGAACAACTGTGATGCAGCATCAGGTGGACCCCTGCTGGACAGTCTTGGCAGGCTGTGCAAATTCCATCCATGCAGAGGCTCACCATCACTGCTCTCCTTGCCCCTCCTGCCCACTAATGGAGCTTTTTATAACTACTGTAACAAACAAAAGTATCCATCTTTTTTTGATGGGTAAGAGTGCCATGTATTTCATCATGCCCACCAAAACATACCTAGTTACATATAGCTAGGAACTGTATCCAGGATCAGTACAAAACCAGAGCCTGTCATGAGCTTAACACTCTATTGTAATGTACCTGCTGTTATATAGGGGTCACTCTATAGCATATGAGTATCTCAAGCCTTAACATAAGGTCCAAAATGGCTCTCAGGTCTTACTCAAGACCACTAACTCCTCAAACGTGAAGGTTGCAGGCCATCTTGGGAACAATGATCATGAATTAATAGAGTTTTCAATTCTTGGAAAAGTAAGGAAGGAGGTTAGCAAAACTACCACCCTGGACTTCTGGAGGGCAGACATTGGTCTGTTAAGGAGACTAGTTGGCAGAGTCCCTTGGAAGAGAGTTCTGAAGGGCAAATGAGTCCAGGAAGGCTGGGAACTTCAAGAAAGAAATCCTAAAGGCACAGGAGCAGGCTGTCCCTACATGCCAAAAGATGAGCCGGCAAGGCAGAAGACCAGTCTGGCTGAATAGAGCTGTGGCTAAAGCTCAGGAAGAAAAAGAGGGTTTATGACCTTTGGAAGACGGGTAGGTCACTCAGGACTGCAAAGATATAATGAGGTTGTGCAGGCACAAAATTGGAAGGGCCAAATCCCAAACTGAGCTCAGATCTGGCTATTATTGTTACAGACAATTAAAAATGTTTTTTATAAATACATACACAATAAAAGGAAGAGTAAAGAGAGTCTCCGTCCTTTATTGGATGTGGAGGAAAACATAGTGACAAAAGATGAGGAAATGGCTGAGGTAATAAATGTCTTCTTTGTCTCAGTTTTTAGCATCAAGACCAATTGTTCTCTGGGTTCTCATCTTCCTGCGCTCATTGATAGGAACAGGGAGAAGAAAGAAACTCTCGTAATCCACAAGGAAATGGTTAGCGACCTGCTGCTCCACTTCAGTATACTCAAGTCTATGGAGCCAGATGGGATCCAACTGATGGTACTGAGGGAGTTGGTGGAAGTGCTCACCAAGCTGCTTTCCATCATTTATCAGCAGTCTTGGATATCCAGGGAAGGCCCAGTTGACTGGCAGCTAACAAATGTGATGACCATCTACAAGAAGGGCTGGAAAGAGGATCCAGGAAACTACAGTCCTTTCAGTCTGACCTCAGTGCTGGGGAAGCTCATGGAGCATGTTATCTTGAGTGCCACAACACAGCACTTATAGCACAACCAGGTGATCAGGCCCAACATATCAGGTTTATCAAAGGCAGGTCCTGCTTGACAGATCTGATCACCTTCTACAGTGAGGTGACTCACTCAGTGGATGAGGGAAAGGTTGTGATTATGGTCTACCTAAACTTCAGTAAGGCTTTTGACACCTTTTCCCATAACTTTCTCCTGAAGAAGCTGTATGCTCAAGGCCTGAACAGGTTACCCAACTTTGTTGGGTTAAAAACTGGCTGGGTGGTTGGGTTGTGGTGAATGGAGTTAAATTCAGCTGGAGGTGTACTCCAGTGTTCAGTAATGAGTGGCTGGAAAATTGCCAAGCGGAAAGGGACTTTGGGTTATTGGTTGATAGTCAGCTGAATATGAGCCAGCAGTGTGCTCAGGTGGCCAAGGTCAACAGCACCCTGGCTTGTATCAGAAATAGTGTATCCAGCAGGACTGGAGAAATGATTGTCCCTCTGTACTCAGCTCTGGTTAGTCCATACCTCGAGTATTGTGTTCAGTTTTGGGCCCCTCAACTACAAGAAGAACACCGAGATGCTGGAAGATGTCCAAAGAAGGGCAGTGAAGCAGGCGTGGTGTCTAGAGTACAAGTCTTATGAGGAGTGACTGAAGGAACTAGGATTGTTGTGTCTAGAGAAAAGGAGAGAACATCAGTTGGCTTTCCTTGGTCAACTAGATGTCATAACCTTGTCATAACAGGAAATTAAGTTTATAGGACCTTTCCTTTGTGAACCTGTGTTGGCTGTGAACAATGACTGCATTGTCCCTCAGGTGTTTTTCAGAAAATGCCAGAATAATTTTCTCCATAATTTTACTTGGTTCTGAAGTGAGGTTGACAGGCCTGTAATTACCATGGTCTTCTTTCTTGCACTTCTTGAAAATTGGAACAACATTTGCCAACTTCCAGTCAATAGGAACCTCTCCAGATTCCCAAGACTGTTGAAAAATAATTGAGAGAGATCTCATAAGGATATCAGCCATCTCTCTGAGTACCTTAGGATGAGTCCCATCAGGCCACATAGACTTATATGTATCCAGTTGGGGCTGCACAAGTTACGGGTTGGCTGGGAGTTTATCATTACCATTATGTTTGGAACTTTTATTGTCAAAAAACTTTGAAACTTCAAAATCACCTGTATGCTGTCATGTTTCAGGATCTGGAATATACACTCTCATCATTGTGATTAAAAAGTTCCACTTGGGTGATGCACTGGTAATGGCTGCGATGGAGTTGAATTTCTTCATAGTAACTCATATGGTGATATGTATTGAATCTGTGATGAAAACAGTTTTGATAACACACCAATGTTTCATCTATTGTTGATCACTGCTTACAGAATCAGAGCCTTTTGTGTTTCTCAGGCTGCCCTATAAGAGAGTAAGCTGAGGATGCACAAGAAGTTGGAAGGTGACGCAGCTGGGACAGCTGACCCCCACTGACCAAAGTGATATTCTATACCATACGATGACATGCTCAGAAATGGGGAAAAAAGTGGGAAGAGGGGGGTGTTTCGAGCTATGGTATTTGTTTTCCCAAGTAACCATTACACATGATGGAGCCCTGCTTGCTATGTTGTTGTTGGGTCCTTTAATATAAAGCTAAAGCTACAACCAAAGGGAAGGAAAAGGAGAAAGAAAAGTGGTGATCCTCATGCTGGTAGCAGTCACTTCCCACAAGAACCTGCCAAAACAAGCAATATTTGGACTTGCGTTTACAAGGCCATGAGAAAAGCAGCATAAGGGCACTATCATTTGAATATAAAAAGAAAAATACTGCGCTAGAGGCTCTTGGAAACACTGCCTTAGCAACCTGAGTTCTGAAGTGAGAGAAGAAAACAGCCTATGGGGTAGAACATAAAAGCTTCTGGTAAATGTAAGTCTAAGATACCTAACATACAGTACACCTCTTCTATCTTATCATTCTTCTATCTTATTATCATTAGGTTAATAGAAGTATTAAAACTTCCCTTTTAGATAACAAATGATTATATTAAGATAAGGATTACACATCATTGATATCAATGGAATTTCCAGATGTTTAAGTAAATGCTGTATTATATAATTGTATCCTATTTTAATATAGTTTATTTGGAGAATTATAAGAGTGTATCACAATAAGCAATGCACAAGTAGACAATGTATGACTAAAAAAAAACCCAGAGGAATAAGGAATTGTGGGAAAGACAGATAATTCAGAGCAGTCTGGAATTATTGGAAAGCTTTCCACTGTAAATCCATCAAAATAAAGCTATATGTCATGCATGGAGGAATGGAAACCTCATTGGTTAAGACATTATAATAGATAATAGGTGAATATCACCTGTGATGACAAGTTTTTGAAAGGAGAATGAATGTGATTTTTCAATATTTAAAAGAGAAAGCCACAAACAAACATAATGGAAATAACTGGGATATTCTTTAACATATTAATTTATCCCTGTTGTAACCATTTCTGAAGTGGTAATTTCAGTTCTATATTTCACACAGAAATAAAGAAGGAAATTGTATTCATCTAAATGTTCAAAAATATTAGTCTTTTGAGCAAGACCGTAAGAGTTCATTCTTTTTAATCAAAATACAATAGCTGTAGAAGGTTAATTTAATTTCAGACAATAAGAAATTTGACGAAGGACTAGAAGTACAACACAGGACATTAAATGGGTGAAAAATGGTAAAAAAAAAAAAAAAAAAAAAAAAAAACCAACAAACAGTTGTTTAACAGAAAATTCTGTGCAAACTTTCAGATAGCTTAAATTTTTTTCATAAAGCTTAAAATCATTTTACAAGACTTTGTAATGGACTCCCCATCTCTGAAGACTTTAGTCAGAGACTGCATACTTTGATGTGTTTGAAACAAGAATTAATTCTTAGAAGCGGAATTATGCAGAAAATCAAAGCTTAAGTTAGAAAAAAAAATAAAAATCTTATTCAGTCTTACTGAATGTGTTACTTTTTACTTACAGTGATTAGCTCCTGTTGGGAGCGCATTGCTCACAGTGAAAATATTGGGAGGGAATGTATGGAAGACAATGCTCCCACATAATTTTTCTTGCCTGATTTTTTTTGAACCTTGCAAATAATATCTTGTTCTTGTTCTTGTTCTTGTTCTTGTTCTTGTTCTTGTTCTTGTTCTTGTTCTTGTTCTTGTTCTTGTTCTTGTTCTTGTTCTTGTTCTTGTTCTTGTTCTTGTTCTTGTTCTTGTTCTTGTTCTTGTTCTTTCTTGTTCTTGTTGTTCTTCTTCTTCTTCTTCTTCTTCTTCTTTCTTCTTCTTCTTCTTCTTGGTATTGCATAAGTAAGCAATACGAAACAAATTCAGTAACTTTTTTTGTTTTGTTTGTTTGGTCTTTATGATATGAGATTCTACAATTTGACAGTCATTGTATGCACGCAGAGCACTATAAGTGAAAAGGAATATGGAATACTTTTTGAAGAAAGTTCTTTTTAAAAGCCAATGGAAGATTATGGCTGTATGTGAGTATACACACACATATATTACCATGAGGATGTGAACCCTGGAACAGATTGCCCAGGGAATCAGTGGAATCTCCATCCTCAACACTCAGATTTTTTCCACAACTTCACTGGACAAAAGCCTTGAGAAGGGTAGCCTGAATTAAATGTTGTCCATCCTTTGAGCAGTATTTTAGAGTAGAAGACTCCCCAAGGTTCATTAAAACTTGAATAAATCTTTGATACTTTAATAGTGTTTTTTTTTGTTGTTTGTTTGTTTGTTTGTTCTCCCATAAAAACAACAACAAAATATCAACATAGTTTACTGTATCATGTTTCATCCCAGTATTTGTAGTTTTTCCAATACTTCCCTCTTTACTAGACGTGGAACACTGAAATACAAGTCAGATTTGAAATTTCTTAACATAGGATAATACATGTCTATTTGTTCTTGAGCATATCCCAATACTTTTTAACTGAATCAAGATTAGGAAAACAGTGTATAGGAAGAGCTTGGAATTTGCCTTTATCTTCTCTATAGCTAACTTTCCATATAACCCTTCTATTTAGCTATCTCATTATGATATTTTTGATTTTACTCAATAAGAAATCTTTACATACATTTTTATGTAATATAACATGCTAAAATATACCAGATATGCCATATGTGTTTCAACAATTCAGTTTTGGAATGGTCATTCTCAAAGTAGTATTTTTAAACCCAAAAAACAGAACACATGTCCAAAATGTGTCTTATCATACCTCTTCTTCTGCATTTAGGGATTGATTATTTTATAGTGCTGTGTTGGGTTTACATGGCAGGGAATCAGTGGCAGCGTGGCTGTAGGAGTGGCCTCTCTGGGAATGGTCCAGAAGCTGCCCCATGTTAGATAAGGCCAGTTTCAGCCAGCTCCAAAATGGATCCGCTGCTGGTCAAAGATCAGCCAATGCTCAATGCTGGTTGTGCCTCTGTGAGAGAATATCTGAGAAATGAAACAATGGGCGCACAACAGCAGTTGGGAGAGAGGGAAGAGTAAATGCAGACAGAGGCAATCCTGCAGACACCAAGATCAGTGAAGGAGGATGAGGAGATGTTGCAGGCACAGGAGCAGAAGTTCTCCTGCAGCCCTTGGAGAGGCCCATGGTGGAGCAGGCTGTCCCCCTGCAGCCCATGGGATACCATGGAAGAACAGATCTCCATGCTGCAGCCCATGGAGAGGTCCACATAAGATTAAATGGATCTGGCCTGAAAAAGGCTGTAGCCCATGGGGAGCCCTCACAGGAGCAGGCCCCGGGCTGGAGCTGCAGCCCATGGAGAGAAGCCCATACAGGAGCAGGGGATCTGGCAGGAGCTGCTGACCATGGGGCACTCATGTTGGAGCAGTCCACTCCTGAAAGATGGATCCCGTGGTACAAGACTAATATTGGCCCAGTTCTTGAAGAGCTCCTATCTGTGGGAAGTCCACATAGGATAAGTTTTGGGAAGGATGGCATCACATCAGGGGGAACCCATGGTGGAGCTGGGGAAGAGAATGAAGATGAAAGAGCAGCAGGTGACAAAACATCATGGACTGACTACAACCTCCATTTCCCATTTGTCTGTGCCAGGGGCAGGAGGTAGAAGAGGGTAGATAGGGGAAAGGTGGTTTTAGTTTACTTTTAGTTTCTCACTGTTTTAGTCTGTTAGTAATAGGTAATATATTATATTAATCACCCTACACTGAATCTTTTTTTTTTTTTTTTTTCCAGTTACAGTAATTGGTAAACAATCTCCATGTCCTTATCTCAACACTTTAGCCATTTTCTGCTGTATTTTCTCTACCTCTTCCTTTTAGGAGGGAGAGTGAGAGGGTGGTTGTGGTGGAGCTCACCAGGGTGAAGCAACCAAAAGTTCATAATAAGTTTTCATCACAGAGCAGGTATGATTTTTTCAGTCACACTTTCTATGTTCTGGGGACATATTTCTGGAATAGATACATAGTCAATAAATGCAAATTGAACTTTTTTTTTTTTTTTAGCTGTAATTCATAGAACATAACTTCATTAAAAAAAAAAAAAGAAAACAAAAAGTCTACTCTGAGTTCTCAGGATCATAGAATCATAGAATTATTAAGGTTGGAAAAGACCTCCAAGATCATCTGGTCCAACCATCCACTTACAACCAATATCACCCACTAAACTATGTCCCTAAGCACCATGTCTAACCTTTCTTTAAACACCCCCAGGGATAGTGACACCACCACTTCCCTGGGCAATTCATTCCAATGCCTGACTACTATTTCTGAGAAGAAATTTCTCCTAATTCTCAACCTGAACCTCCTGTGGCGCAGCTTGAGGCCATTCCATCTAGTCCTATCACTTGCTATCTGTGAGAAGAGGCTGACCCCCAGCTCCCCACATCTTCCTTTCAAGCAGTTGTAGAGAACAAGAAGGTGTTGCTTGAGCCTCTTCTCCAGACTAGACAAACCCAATTCCCTCAGCCACTCCTCATAGGACTTTTTTCCCAGACCCTTCACCAGCTTCAGAGCCTTTCTCTGGACATATTCCAGGGCCTCCTTGATGTCCATCTTATAGTGAGGGTCCCAAAACTGAACAGAGTACTCGAGGTGTGGCCTCAGCACCTTGAAAAGAGCAAAATACAAGGGGATGATCACCTCCCTGGTTCCGCTGGCTATGCTGTTCCGGAAACAAACCAGGATGCCGTTGGCCTTCTTGGCCACCTGGGCACACTGCCGGCTCATGTTCAAGTGAGCATAAACCAACACTCCCAAATCCTTTTTCTCTGCACAGCTTTCCAGACACTCTGCCCCAAGCCTGTAGCGTTGTATTGAGTTGTTGTGGCCAAAGTGCAGGACCCGGCACTTAGCCATGCTGAACCTCATCCCATCAGCCTCTGCCCATCAGAGATCTGTGATAGCTTTATGATATTGAAACTATTTTTACCTATTTCCATAGAATATTCTCTGTAAAAAGAATCTGTATATCAAGGATATGCTAAATTTTGAGACAACTTACATTATTTTCAAGCTAAAATCAATATCGAGTCCCTGAGATAATATTCTGGAACCTCACTGACTAGAAAATTTTGCTGGCATGGTTTGAGGCAATTGCAGTAGCACACAAAAATATTTTATAAGGATAATCAGCAAACTGTCAAATGATAAGACTTGCATTCCATTTTGACAAGCTAAAAAGTGACTGTACTTTCACCTTGACTCACCTCCTTTGCTTTCTCATCCACTGAGCTGCAGTGTTTTAATTCCCAAACTGCATTACCTACTTTTGCATACTGTCATTATAACTTTCCTTGGCAAGAACCCATGATCATTGCAAAAATGATTCTGACTTCACAACAGAAGGATGTTTTTTGAAGAAGGAAAAAGTATTAACAAATAATATTCAAAACTTCCACCAGTCTTCCTACCAGGAAATTCTTGAGAACAAGTTTTTTTCAATGAAGATGTCAACATCTTTTGGAAAGAGAGACAGCCTTATCAGAGTCTTTTCACAGACCAAAAAAAAAAAAAAATAATTCTAATGTATCACAAGTTTACTTCTCTCTCTGCAAAGCTCATGAAAATATATATTGCACAAAAATACATTCAGCCTTTGAAAGTCTATAGTATATATATGTTACACAAAGATACAAAGTGTTTTTTTTCAATATTCACAACATAATTTACATAATTTAACATCACCTGCATACAAAAGAAGATATAAGATCACAAATCTCCTGCAGAGTCCTAGAAAAATACAAATATCTTGGGACCTATATTCAGAAAAAGCAAACTATTCTTTAGAGAGTTTGCTTTAGTTATATGGAAGACTGCATGCATTAAAACGAATACTTGAACTGAATTAAGGGCAGGCACATTGCTCTGATGTACCTGTTGATGCTATAAAAGCAAGTCATTGAATTTTATGTGAATTCAAGTCTTTTGCACAAGTTCACATACAGTCATAGAGTGAAAAGGGCATTTATGTCATCTGTCCTAATTTAAATAAAATTAATTCATGAAGAGAGTCTAAGTACCTGAATGATAAAGGATAGTGACTAAATTCTTCATAACCAGGAGTGAGCACTGATCATCAAAATAATCAAAAAGACATTGACGATCATAGGTATAAAACCAGACATTAGAACAGAACAGAACAGAACAGAACAGAACAGAACAGAACAGAATAGAATAGAATAGTTCAGAAGGGACCTTCAAGGATCATCTAGTCCAACTTCCTGACCATTTCAGGGCTAAGCAAAACTTAAATCATATTACTGAGGGCATTATTCAAATGTCTCTTGAACACTGACAAGCATGGGGCATCAACCACCTCCCTAGGAAGCCTGTTCCAGTGTTTGACCACCCTCTCAGTAAAGAAATTTTTCCTAATATCTATTCTGAGCCTTTTCCGATGCAGTTTCGTGCTGTTCCTGTGTGTTCTGTCATTGGTTACCAGGGAGAAGAGACTGGCACCTCCCTCTCCATTTCCCGTCCCCAGGAAGTTGTAGAAAGCGATGGGCCTCTAAGTCTTCTTTCCTTCAGACTGGACAACCTAAGTGTGGAGGAATTTGCATGTGTTAACCCCAAAAACACCCACCCACACAAAGACACAGACATTTAGGTTGTATATCTGAACTTCTGAACTTACTAAAAATTATAACCTTATACATAGAAAGTCTAAATCTTTGACCTCACCTTGATATATGTTAAAAAAAAAAAAGAAAAAAGGGAGGGAGAGAGAGAGAGAAATTAAATTAAAAACACCCACAATATTAGAATAAGAGTTCTTTAAATTCCTAGTCCTCCTATTATCTCAAGAGGATTCCAAATACCTATGTTCAGAGGACACCAGAGGACACTGATGTATTGGGTGCAGGTGGCAAAGTGTTGGCAAATGTGGAGATAGCAGGAGTGGCGTCTCTGAGAAGAAGCTAGGGGCTGCCCTGTGTGAGCTAGCCAGTTCTAACTGGCTCTAATAGTCCCACAGCAAGGCACAACTGAGCCAAGATGGTGGGGTCTCTCTGGAAATCTTATTCAAGAAAGAGCAAAAAATAATGGACAGGTAGTGGAAAAAGTAAAAAGAAAATAAGAAAGGGAAGAAAAAGAAAAAAAAATTAAAAAAAAAAGGGAAAAAAAAGCAAGAAACAAAAGAGGGAACACCAAGGGGAGAAGAGAAGAGGAGGAGGTCCTTCACATCAGAGCAGAGATTCCCCTGCAGCCCATGGAGGATCCCATGCAACACCAGGTGGTATTCCGGATATAAAGTGCAGTCCATCAAGAGTCCAAGCTGGAACAAGGAAAAAGTATGAGAAGGAAGGAACAGCAGAGATAAATTGTTATGTACTGACCATAACCCATACCATCTACCATGCTTGTGCTTCTCAGGTCAGGGATGAGTGAGTCTGACGTGAAGGAGTGAAGTCAAGTCTGGGAAAGGGGAAAGGAAATATGTTTTGTTTTTTTTTTTAATATTTTTCTTTTTGTTTTCCACTACCCAAAGTAGTAGTTACATTGTTATTTCAATTTGTAATCAATTAATATTTTTTCCCCAGTGCAGTCTCTTTTGCACATGGCCGTAATTGGTAAGCCATTTCCATTTTTTTATTTTAATCCATGAGCATTCTCATTATCGTCCTTTCTAATTTCTTCCCTTAATGCTGCTGAGGAATGAAGTGCTCAAGCATCTGAGTGGGATTTTGGCAGTTAGTCAAGGCTTACCCACTACAATGACTGATTCCAAAATCTGCAGTGGACAAAAAGTATTTCACATAATTCTACTTCCAAATTCAAGCTGTAGATCAGGAAATATTTGAAGGTGGAATGAAAGTTTGATGCAAACATAATCAAAATAGGACTTACGCATGCAGTACATGTGGAAGAAAGCACCCAGATTAGCATCTGGCACTATAAAAGTCAGGTTAATGTTGTAGAACTTGTTAAAACAGCTGAAAGTTCAACCCTGCTTTTGCAGACTTTTGACAGTTTCATGGTTGAATATTACAGTATAAGAAACCTGTTAATTTGAGTGTATATATTTATATGCATATATGTGTGTAGGTATATGGATGGATAGAATGGTAAATAGATTATTTTATTTTTTTGTGCCTTCTTTTTTTTCTAAAGTATTTTTCATTATACTTTCACTCAAACTGTAGATACACTGCTCTTTATTTTGTCTTAACACGGATTTGCTTTAAGGATAATTTTATGAGTGGCAGGTCCTCAAACAAGTGCTTTGACAAATACTTTGTGTAATGGGTTTACCAAAACCTTGGCAAGGTTTTGGCAGTGGGGGGCCATAGGGGTGGCTTCTTGTAAGAAAAATCCAGAAGCTGTCACATGTTAGATAAGGGGCTCGCTGCTGGCCAGTGTGGAGCCAATAATTGATGTTGTTTGTACCTCTGTGAGAGTATATTTAAGAAAGGGAAAAAACTGCTGCTCAACAGCAGCTGGGAGAGAGAGGAGGGAAAAACAGCCTTGCAGATACCACGGTCAGTGAAGAAGGAGGGGGAGGAGGTGTTCCAGGTGCCGAAACAGAAGTTCCCCTGTGGCCTGTGTTTCTCACTTCTCTAGCTTGTTAATAATAGGCGATAAATTTTACTATCTCCCTACTCTGAGTCTGTTTTGCCCATCACAATAACTACTGAGTGTTCTCCCTGTCCTTATCTCAAACCTTGAGCCCTTTGCATCATATTTTCTCCCCCTTTCCCTTTGAGGAGGGTGAGTGAGACAGCAGTTGTGGTGGAGCTTGGCTGCCCACTCGAGTAAAACCACCACACTTTGATATTCTGTTTTCAGGAATGAAGAAATTCTTAAGGCATACTTTCTGCACCACAATAAGGGCAATGTTACAGCTGGGTTTTCAACAATTATCATATGAATAGTAACTAAAATTCCTCCATAACTCCTCAGGAAGAACCAGAAACTTCTTTACTTCCAGCAGGATGGGAAATTGTGCCAAAAATTCATTTCTAAAAGACCTGAACTCAAAGGTGTATATATATATACATAAGTATTTTATGCAACTTCTATGTAAAAACTATGTATTTTGACTGGGGGTCGAACAGTGGCTCTCAAAAGTTTTTGGACAATGAACATTTCCAATGAGTTGTTTGATGGAGAGCAAGCTTTTGGAAAGGTGGGAGAGTTGAATAGCATGTGTACAGGATATTTTAAGCCAGCTGGTCTCTGTAATATGAAGCTGTTCACTGCAGCCAAAGGTCCTGGCTATGTCTGTAACAGGACAATAGGAAGGATCTGGCAAGTTATTTAAAATATCTCTGTCCTGGTTTGGGCTGGGATAGAGTTAATTTTCTTTACAGTAACTGATTTGCTGCTATGTTTTGGATTTTTGATGAAAATAGTGGTGATAATATTTTGATGGTTTAGCTATTGCTGAACAGCTCTTACACTGAGTCAAAGACATGCCCTGACTGTGAGGATACTGTGGTTGCACAAGAGGTTAGGAGAGGACACAGCTAGGACAGCTGACCCAGACTGACCAAAGGGATATTCCATACCACACATTGTCATGCTCAGCAATAATACCTTAGGGAAAGAAGGAGGGAGAGGGGATGTTTGAAGCAATGGCACTAGTCTTCCCAAGTAACCATTACACGTGATGAAGCAAGCGCTGCTTTTCTGGATGTGTCTGAACACCTTCCTGCTGATAGGAGCCAGTGAATGAAAAACTTATTTAGCTTTGCTTGCAAGCACAACGTTTACTTTTTCTATTAACATGTCTTTATCTCAACTTTCAAGTTTTCATTTTTACCTTTCTTATTCTTTCCCTCATACCAATGTGAGGGGAATGAGTGAACTGCTGTGTTATACTTAGTTGTCAAGTGGGATTAAACCACAGCAAAATCATTATTAGTATCAATTCAGCTCTCTTAACCAGTTTTAGGCTTTGTTTCTTGATCAGCTTTAAATCAAGCAACAAACTGAGCAAGACTTACTAAAAACTTTCACAAATATAGAGAAAGAATAGATAAAGAACTCTTGTTTCTATGATCAAAACTCTTAGTTTCTACTCTTTCTGTTATCCCAGTGATATGTATGGCAATGAATAGCTATTGTAGTTGATTTCTGCCCATCCAGTCTTCAAGTTTCGTGATGCAGAATGAAGGCTTGATGGAAATAGAGCTAAAGCAAGGCTCATGTCAGGTTTGCAGTTTGTACATGGAAACATATAGCAAAATCAAGATATTCCAGCATAAAAATCAATTTTGAAGATGAAGCTTTTAGCAAAAATATGGATACTTTTGGATGCAAGATATGGATCCAAAATTTGTAGCTTATTCAAAACAAAAAAAAATCAAAACAAAACAAAAAAAATCAAAACAAAACAAAACAACAACAACAACCAAACAAACAAACAAAGCCAGCAAGTTAAATATCTCAAGGACTGAGACAGAACACGGTTTAATAGAATGGGCCTGAATTTTCTTAGAATTACATATGTTGTAAAGCCATTATCCTGCCTACATTTATCAGTATTCTTATCATGTTGCAGTACTTTCTTATCTTGATAATGATACTTTTCATCTGGGTAAGAGTGTTCACTTCAAGTCTGTGTATATTTGTCATCTCATTATTCACTAAATGCTTTTAACTTTACCACTATTCTCTGCTCCTAATTGAAGTCATTTGATATTTCAGGTTTAATTAGGCTTTTCTGCCATTTATTCTGTTTTCCTTTTATGTTGTTGTTCAAACCAGGCCGTTGTTCCTAGCTATTCAAACTGTTTTCATTTGTAACAGTCTCTTTTTATTTCCTTCAAGAATATGAAATACCTACATTATCTTAACTTGAAGAAAGTCTAATAATTTTCAGCCTCTCCAGGGATAAAGTTTATTTGTGTTTGCCTTGACAGTGAACTTCTCATTATATAGACCTGACCTTTTAGTCCATTAAAAATCTGCATTTCAAATCTAATTGATCATTTTTCCAAGTTTATTATTTCTTTACCTGATTTTCTAGCTGAGATGAATTGAGTTTATTGCTAAGTTATCTGTCATAAAAAGCTGTGAACATAATTAATTCAGATAACTTTTGTGCAGAGTAGGTTCTACTCTATAAGGGACAACTATAAACCATGGAATCCAAATGCAAAATAAAAACACGGTAATTTACATTTTATAAAATATCTGTGTTTACTAAATTGTGTTATAACACTGTCGTGATCAGGACAGCTTGCCAGGTTTCCATAATCTCTTCACTATAGGTCCCATATGAGTCAACCACTGGAAACAAAGGATTTTTTATTGCCAGAATAGTTGTGCCAAACAGCCCTTGGATCTCTTGATGTCTTTGTTGCACTTTTCAATGTTGTTCTGATACCTCTTTTACTTCACATATACTACTACTCTATACGATACTGACCTCCAACAAAAAATTTCAATGAATTTCTCCGGTACTGTAGCATAAATTGAGTCATTATATAAGAATATTTCCCTCCCTTTAATTATTTTTAATGTCCCTTTAACATTATTAACATAGCATGCTACCATTTTATAGGAAATAGCAAACTTCTTTGAATAAAGCAAATATCCTCTCTGGAAATATAAAGGGAGAATCTCCATCTTGTCACTATCCAAGTAATGAAGGTGAATCTTCTTTTTAGGCTAGTATAGTCAGCTGCATCATATTACGAAACAGATTATAAACTGGCAGAAAGACGCAGAAAAGAAGGAAAATAACCCTTGCTAACATTGTCACATTAGTTCTCTATTCTTGGAGAAGTCAGGAAAAAGGCAGCAGAACTGCTACCTTGGACTTCCAGAGGGTAGACTTTGAACCGTTCAGGATGCTGGTAGGGAGGGTCCCTGGGGAGTCAATCCCGAAGGGCAAAGGGGTCTAGAAAGGCTGGATGCTCCCCAGAGAGGAGGTCTTAAAGGCACAGGAGCAGGCTGTCCCTGTGTGCCGTAAGGTGAGCGGTTGGGGAAGAAGACTGGAGTGGCTGAACAGGGAACTTTTGCTGAGTGTCTAGTAGAAGAAGAGAGTTTATGTCCAGTGGAAGAAGGGACAGGTAACTCAGGGAGAATACAAGAAATTTGCCAGCACATGCAGAGAGAAAGTCAGAAAGGCTAAAGCCTAGCACAAGCTCAACCTGGCCACTATAGTAAAAGATAACAAAAAATGTTTTTACAAATATATTAATGGTAATAGAGAATGGTAAGAGAAGCCAAGGAGAGTCTTCATCCTTTATTGGATGCAGGGGACAACATGACTACTGAGGATAAGAAAAAGGCTGAGGTTCTTAATGACTTCTTTACATCTGTCTACTAGTCAGACCACTTACCCTAGGGGGGTACTTAACCTCCCAGCCTGGAAGTGTGGGATGGGGAGCAGAAGAAACCCTCACAGTTTAGGTGGAAACAGTTAGAGATCTGCTAATCCATCTGGACTGTCACAAGTCCATGGGGCCAGATGGGCCCGAGGATGCTGAAAGAGTTGGTGGATGTGATTGCCGAACTGCTTTCTATCATCTATCAGTGGTCATGGTCATATGGAGAAGTCCTGGACAACTGGAGACTTGCTAATGTGACTTCCATTTATAAAAAGGGTCATAAGGAGGATCTGGGGAACTACAGCACTGTCAGCCTGACCTTGGTGCCAGGAAAGGTGATAGAACAGGTCAACCTCAATGCAATCACAGAATATGTGCAAGACAAACAGGGGATCAGGCCAATATGGGTTCATGAAAGGCAAGTCCTGCCTGACCAATCTCATCTCCTTCTATGACTGGGTGACCCTCCTGGTGGATGAGGGAAAGGCTGTTGATGTAGTCTACTTAAACTTCAGCAAAGCCTTTGACATAGTCTTCCACGGTATTCTTCTGGAGAAGCTGGCAGAAGCGTGGTCAGGTATACTCTTTGTTAGGTTAAAAACTGACTGGACGGTCAGTCCCAGAGAGTGGTGATGAATGGAGTGAAATCCAGCTGGTGACAGTTCATGAGCGGTGTTCCCCAGGAGCCAATGTTGGGACCTATCCTCTTTAATATCTTTATGATGATTTGGATGACGGAATTGAGTGCACCTTCAGACAACACCAAGTTGGTGGGAAGTGCTGATCTACCGGAGGGTAGGAAGGCCCAGTACAGGGACCTAGACAGGATGGATCGATGGGCAGAGGCCAGTGGGATGAGGTTCAACATGGCTAAGTGCTGGATCCTGCACTTTAGCCACAGCAACCCCATGCAATGCTTCAGGCTTGGGGCAGAGTGTCTGGAAAGCTGTGCAGAGGAAAAGGATCTGGGCATGTTGGTTTATGCTCACCTGAACATGAGCTGGCAGTGTGCCCAGGTGGCCAAGAAGGCCGACAGCATCCTGGCCTGTATCAGGAATAGCGTAGCCAGCAGGACCAGGGAGGTGATTGTCCCCTTGTATTCTGCTCAGTTGAGGCCACACCTCGAGTACTCTGTTCAGTTTTGGGACCCTCTCTACAAGAAGGATTTTGAGGCCCTGAAACATGTCCAGAGAAGGGCTACAGAGCTGGTGAAGAGCCTGGAACACAAGTCCTATGAGGAGTGGCTGAGAGAACTGGGGTTGTTTAGTCTGGAGAAGAAGAGGCTCAGCGCAGATCTTATTGTTCTCTACAGGTACCCGAAAGGAAGTTGTGGGGAAGTTGGGGGTCAGCCTCTTCTTGCAGATAACTAGTGACAGGACTAGACGGAATGGCCTCAAGTTGCGCCAGGGGAGGTTCAGGTTGAGAATTAGGAGAATTTTTTTCTCAGAAAGAGTAGTCAGGCTTTGGAACGAGTTGTCCAGTGAGGTGGTGGCATCACCGTCCCTGGGGTGTTTAAAGAAAGGCTGGATGTGGTGCTTAGGGACATGGTTTAGAGGGTGATGGTAATGGTAGGGGGATGGTTGGACCAGATGAACTTGGAGGTCTTTTCCAACCTTAATGATTCTATGATTCTTTGATCATTTTAAATCTGGCTGATTTTTCAAAAGATGTCCCACTGTCAGAAAAAGAATGCTGTTTGCAGAGAAACCATAAGCAAACTAGCCTCTCTGTTACACAGCCAAGCGGTTAAAATCTTATCGAAAACTCTCTTGAGTAGTTACATGCAGATGTACGTATATATTTTTTCAGGACAGATGAAGACTGTTATGGTTTGAATCATCACTGGGCTTCACCAGTTCTTTACATAAATGGAATTTTCTTAATGTTAGTATATTAAAATCATTTCTTCCTTTTTCCTTATGTTTTATTTGTTGTTTGTCAGTGTTGCTGTGCATAAAACAAATTATTCTTCTGCTTGCATTCACATATTTGAAAAGATTATGACTTCTCCTATGTGTTCAGAATTTTAAGAGACTATAAAACCGGTCTACAGCAGTGTAGATTGTATGCCACAATATTGATAGATTAATGTTACCTATAGTTATAGTGGTTTTAGCCTGGTCTTTTTTTTTTTTTTTTTTTTTTTTTCAGCTAACAATGAATTATCCTGCTGTAGAAAAAGAAAAGATTAGATGAGCTAAACAGAAGAGATTATGATTATTGCCTAACATAGGCTAGTTTACAAAATGTAGCAAGCAACTCTTCAACTCATAATTCAGAACATACAATGTACCAATATACTTACTGTAGTATGTCTGCTTTGGTGATGACATAATATTGTACACAATGAATTGCTTAACTATAAGATAAATTTACATGCACCATATCTAATGGCATCATTCAGCATCTGAATATGAAGCATGTGAATAAATGTTTTGATAAATTGGGACTAATCAGAAGACCACAAGAAGAATATAGATCATGGAGAGTAATTTTATTATTTAAATATATTTTCCTACCTTTTCATTTTTAAATAATTATCACAAAGTGCAAAAATAATTCAAGAATATCATTTGATTTTTGATATATGTCTTCTGAGTTGTATTAATTAGGAGTAGTGACTTAAATCACAAAGTAGTAATTCTGTTCCTAGTTTGGTTACGTATAAATGTTTTAAATTCAGTGACCTAGAAAGGTTTGAGGGATGGTCCTGTGAGAACTTCATGAAGTTCAACAAAGCCAAGTGCAATGTCCTGCACCAGGGCTGGGGCAATCCCAAGCACAAACACAGGCTGGGTGGAGAATGGGTTAAGAGCAGCTCTGAGGAGAAGGACTTGGGGGTGTTGGTTGATGAGAAGCTCAGCATGAGCCGGCAATGTGCACTTGCAGCCCCAAAAACCAGTGGCAGACACAGATGCCCAGAGCCTGGAGAAGAGTCATGGGTCAGCAGGAAATCACCTGAAGAGCAGCACAAAGGAATTCCAACCACTCCAGCCAGTAAGTCAGCTTCATCAGGGGCACAACTCAAATGTCTCTATGCTAATGGGTGTAGCATGGGCAATAAACAAGACAAGTTAGAGATATACCCATGCTGCAGGGATATGACCTCATTGGCATTATAGTGACAGGGTGGGATGCCTTCCATAACTGGAGTGTTGGAATGGAAGGATACTGGCTCTTGAGGAAGGACAGGCAGGGGAGTCGAGGGGGAGGTGTTGTCCTCTGTGTCAATGAGAGGCTGGAGTACATGGAGCTCTTCTTGGGAATGAATTAGGAGTTGACAGAGAGCTTGTGGGTCAGTATTACAGGGAGGGCAGGGACAAGGGATATTGTAGTGGGAATGTGCTGATGTGGGAATGTGGTCAGCTGATCAGGAAGACCAAGCAGATGAGGCCCTCTATAAAGAGACTGGAGCTGACTCACATTCACAAGCTCTGGTCCTCACGGGGGACTTCAACCACCCTGATATCTGTTGTAGGGACAGCACAGGCAATCCAGGAGGTTCCTGTAACTGTATCTGCACCAGGGCTGGGGCAATCCCAAGCACAAACACAGGCTGCATCTTGGGGGTGTTGGTTGATGAGAAGCTCAATGAGAACTTGCAGCCCCAAAAACCAACTGTGGCATCAAAAGAAACAGGCTGAGAGAGGTGATTCTGCCCCTCTACTCTGCTCTTGTGAGACCCCACTTGGAGTACTGTGTTCATCTCTGAGGTCCCCAGCACAAGAGAGACATGGATGCATTAAAGTGAGTTCAGAGGAAGGCCATGAAGATGATCAGAGGGCTGGAGCACCTCTCCTACAAAGACAGGCTGAGAGAGTTGGGGTTGTTCAATTTCGAGAAGAGAAGGCTCTGGGGAAACCTTATAGCAGCCTTCAGTGCCTAAAAGGGGCCTACAGGAAAGCAGGAGAGACTCTTTGTCAGGGAGAGTAGTGATAGGACA
Organism: Anser cygnoides; assembly: GCF_040182565.1. Taxonomy (NCBI): domain Eukaryota; kingdom Metazoa; phylum Chordata; class Aves; order Anseriformes; family Anatidae; genus Anser; species Anser cygnoides. Next base: position 164,672,989 of record NC_089873.1, on the reverse strand, counting down.
AGGAGTGATGGCTTTAAACTACAAGAGGGTAGGTTTAGATTAAGTATAAGGAAGAAATTCTTTACTCAGAGGGTGGTGAGGCATGGGAACAGGTTGCCCAGAGAAGCTGTGGATACTTCATTGCTGGAAGTGTTGAAGACCAGGTTGGATGAGGCCCTCGGCAACTTGGTCTAGTGGGTGGTATCCCTGCCCATGGCAGGATGGTTGGAATTAGAGGTGATTTAAAGTCCCTTCCAACCCAAATCATTCCATGATTCTACAATGCCAATAGTGTTTTTGTAAATGTCCTTATATAAGCAGAGAAAGCAGTACAGGTATACCATATAATAATAATATCTTCCAAGGAGATATTGGGGATGTCATTTATGCTTATATTTCATGCATATAAATTTTTAAAGTATTCTGAAGAATGCTGTAATTTACTAATACCATGTTAACTTTTGGTCAGCCAGATCTCTGGTAATTTCTATGAGAGATCTAGAATAAGATGTATATTCAATGATATCTTCCTTTATAGCATAGCCTCTGCTGTTTAACTTGGTAGAAAAAATGCATGAAATCAGCAAAAGTAAAGACTATAGAAGCATCTGGGAATGTAAAAAATGTTTCTTAACCAGCATTATTGCTATGGCTGCGTGCAGGCTAGTTTAATTAGTCTACAATTCATATGCAAGAAAGTAGTTCTATAATTATCGTCAAATGACCAAATCTAAGTTTAAAACCGAAAGAGTTTTATGTATTCCCAGTAATTAACCATACTGAAATTGATTAGGATTTTTTAGCTAAGATACTTATTTGGCAAAAATAATTGTAAAATGTATCATAAAAATACATATATTCATATATTAGATACTTTTAAAGAATACATCTGAGTTTGCTGGACGTAACCGTGAATATTCTATTAGATGCATCTATCCAATTTTTCATCAATTCATACTGCCATATTTTTAGGGGTGGAAAAGCTTAATTACCAATTCCAATTTAAAAACCATATGGCTTTTAAACATAAAGATTATCAGAAGAAATTTAATATCAAGGATTAAGAAGAAAAAAAAAGGAAAAAATCTGCCGCAAGTATGTAAGTTTTATTTTATTTATTTTATTTATTTTATTTTACTTTATTTTAATTTTCCTATTTTTTATTGATTAAGAACTCGAACGATGCAAATGTTGGATATTGCCTTTAGTGCATCACTAGTTGTTTTTAAGCCATTCAAGTTTACTCACATATTTATCTTGTTGACTATAATCTTTAAAGGAAAGAGGCTCTGTTAAATAAAGATGTATCTGGGGGTAAGAGGGATTAATTTATTTTTTTTTCTTTTACATCAGGATATTATTGAAATTAAACCTGTTGAATAAGAACGTGCTTATTAAACAAAGAAAGACTGGAAGATATAATTAATTTTATGAATGTCTATTTTTAAGCTTAATGTCACAGTGTATGAATTTGAAATTTTGGCCTAATACTTCAGATCACCATAAATTTAAGTGCTCAGAAAAATTATTACATTAGGAAATGGTTACAGAATAATTAGTAAACCACTTTATTATTATTATTATTATTATTAGGAACAATAGGCAATATGAAATAGTTAAGTCTGCCAGAACATTAATAGCTGGTGAAGATTTACATTAATCCTTCAGGACTTCAAGAGTGTAATTTCCTCAGAAAACCATCTCAACTCATATCCTAAAAGTATTTCACCTAGCAAAGATAATTACCAATTTTCCTCTTCATTTTTTCATTTTCTATAAATATGCTGGTATTCTGTATTGTAAAGCAAAGAATGAAGTGTCAAATCCCAAAGTGTCTTTGAATGAGGAATAATTTAATGACACCCCCCCCCCTTATTTATTTATTTATATATTTGTTTTGTTTTTCTTCAGGTTTACCTTATTTTCCAATGAAAAGTGAATCTAGTCATCAGTTAAGACCCATGGAATATATATATATATATATATATATGTATATATAGTTCTAAAAAAAATATTAAATTCCTTACGCAATTTTCCACTGGAGGTTGTTTCAAGAAGAAAATTAATACTGCTTCATCTTTCAAAATCTGGTTTAAGTGCTTACCCCAAAGAAGTGGATGAAAATAAAACCCTGAGGAGGACACCTAGGTTTCACTGAAGCAGTTTCTTTATGCTCTAGGCTATTCTTCATACAGCATGATTTTCTTGTGCCCCTATTCTCCAACATCTGATTGGAAAATAACTGGAAATGTATTTAGTATCTAACTTAAAAGTTATGGTATTCGTGGCTACAGACAGAGAATTTGCCAGAATTTTCAACAGTATGGCATTGCAGAACAAGAATTTGAATATATTCCCTTCCGGATCAAAAGAAAGATAATACTTTTATTCTGTAAGAGTCAAGAGGAAAATTAGCAATGACAAATATCGTATATAAATAGATATAGTAGTACTAAATTTGGCTTGTATATATACTTTAATATAGTGTTATATTAAAACAAATATAGCCACTAGGGATGGCTGCATTAGGGATGTTGTAAACTTTGAAATACAAGGGATTTAATTAATTTATCTTCTAACTAATGATATATATGTTTAGCTTCTGGTACTAATATGAACTCTAGTCACAATTATTGTCTTTGTTCAACAACTCTGGCATTTATTTGTTTGTTTGTTTGCTTGCTTGCTTCTTTGTAATTAACATATATTATACAATTCTAAACTTTCATTCCCTTTTCTATACAGTACTGCCACTACCCCCAATAAAAAGAATTAGTGCACTAGGATACATACCAGATTTTGAAATATAAGTTCCATTAAAATTGGAGGAGAGAAAAAAGACGGAAAGGAAAAGTGATTACATAATGATTACATAAGGTTTAATTCCCCAAAGAGAAATATTTCCTGATGAAATAAAAATTAAACTTGCAAAATTGTTGGTCAAAAAGACAGCTAAATTTCGAGATAACATATATATATATATATTTTTACTACCATTTAATTATTAATGCATTCACATTCCCTTTGCTACTAAAGATTAAACAATAACTTCATTTTAATCTACCTTCAATCCTCATAATTTTTTAAACTGTTTCTCAGACTAGTTGTATATTAAAATCATCCACTTTTGAAATCCTCCCCCCAAGAAATTAAATAGATCATTTTGCTGACTGTCACAGGCAGGTGACAGTGCTTCTAAGAGTGTTTCTAAGAGGGTTTCTACACACCATTTACAAAAACATTTTGCTTACCTATGGAAAAAAAATAAAGTTTTTGCTCTGAACATTTTTTATAATTATATATGGAAAAAGGCTAGCATATTTGGCCAATATTATTCTACTTAGTTACTCTTCTGCCAGGACATAATAGTCAACAAATTACTCTGGCAAGCAATTTTTTCGCTTTCTGGGTATACTTCTCACCAAAGAACTTCCCAGTATCTTTGTAGCAGCAGTTTCTTCATTGCTACTGATAAATAATTGTCAGGTACCTTGAGGACTCTCTTCTCCATGGATTAAATATTAGCATAGTTATTCCAGCAACTCTGATGCCTTTTCTCCTGATCAGTACCAATAAATTAAGCTTTGCTATTTCAGTGTTATGACAACATTCCCAGAGCAGAAGTCTGTCAGCAGGAGTAACATCTGCCTTGGAAATTCAGAAAAAAAAATAAAATGTTTTGCCATAGACAGCTAAAACCAGTTAACAACTAGCAGTGTATGACTGACTTACTTAATTTTCCTTTATAATTTTCTATATTCTGTATTCCTTCAGAAAACCTATCAAAGTGTTTGACATGCTGTTTTCTGTGTGTTAATAATTTTGATATACGTTCAAAAAGAACATAGCTGTATAAATTTGGAATAAATAAATCATATATTAATGAAATATTAAGTACTTTGAAAAAATGTTAATCTATTTGTAATTTTTCCCAGATTTTTTCTATCATTACAATGAAAACGGATCTGCCTAAGCAATGTTTTATTTCTTATTTTGTAATCTCCTTTGTTTCATTAACAACCGTAAAAACATATAGAATTATGTCCTTTAATTGACAGTTATTGAAGTGGAGTGAGGAAAAAATCATAGAATCAGAATCATTAAGAGTGGAAGAGATGTTCAGGATCATCTGGTCCAACCACCACTCTACTACCAATATCACACACTAAACCATGCCCCTAAGCACCACATCCAGCCTTTCTTGAACACACCCAGGGATGGTGACTCCACCACTTCCCTGGGCAACCTGTTCCAACGCCTGACTACTCTTTCTGAGAAAAAAATTCTCCTAATTCTCAACCTGAACCTCCCCTGGCGCAACTTGAGGCCATTCCGTCTAGTCCTGTCACTAGTTATCTGCAAGAAGAGGCTGACCCCCAACTTCCCCACAACTTCCTTTCGGGTACCTGTAGAGAACAATAAGATCTGCGCTGAGCCTCTTCTTCTCCAGACTAAACAACCCCAGTTCTCTCAGCCACTCCTCATAGGACTTGTGTTCCAGGCTCTTCACCAGCTCTGTAGCCCTTCTCTGGACATGTTTCAGGGCCTCAAAATCCTTCTTGTAGAGAGGGTCCCAAAACTGAACAGAGTACTCGAGGTGTGGCCTCAACTGAGCAGAATACAAGGGGACAATCACCTCCCTGGTCCTGCTGGCTACGCTATTCCTGATACAGGCCAGGATGCTGTCGGCCTTCTTGGCCACCTGGGCACACTGCCAGCTCATGTTCAGGTGAGCATCAACCAACATGCCCAGATCCTTTTCCTCTGCACAGCTTTCCAGACACTCTGCCCCAAGCCTGAAGCATTGCATGGGGTTGCTGTGGCTAAAGTGCAGGATCCAGCACTTAGCCATGTGGAACCCCATCCCATTAGCCTCTGCCCATCGACCCATCCTGTCTAGGTGTGGTGGTTTTACTCGGGTGGGCGGCCGAGCTCCACCACAACCGCTTTCTCACTCCCCCTCCTCAAAGAAGAATGGGGAGAAAATACGATGAAAAGGGCTCAAGGGTTGAGATAAGGACGAGGCTATCACGCAGTAATTATCGTGGCGAGCAAAACAGACTCAGCATAGGGAGATAGTAAGATTTATTGCTTATTACTAACAAGTTAGAGAAGTGAGAAACAAAGGAAAGAAACCAAAAGCACCTTCCCCCCCATCCACCCTCTTCCACCTCCTCCCCCGAGCGGCACAGGGGGATGGGGGAATGGGGGTTATGGTCAGTCTATAGCGCGGTCACTCTCGTCCCCTGTGCTGTGGGGTCCCTCCCACGGGATACAGTCCTTGCCAAACTGATCCGGCGTGGGCTGCCTACAGGCAGCAGCTCTCCAAGAACTGCTCCAGATATGGGTCCATACCACAGGGTCCATCTCTCAGGAGCGAACTGCTCCAACCTAGATCCTCCACGGGCAGCAGCTCCTGCCAGGTCACCTGCTCCTGCGTGGTCTCCTCTCCACGGGCTACAGGTCCGGCCCGGAATCTGCTCCGGCAGGGGTCTTCCACATGCCTCAGTCTCTGTCAGTGCAGGTCCACCTTCTCCATCATGGTCTCCTCCACGGGCTGCAGCGTGGAACCCTGCTCCACCGTGGTACTCCATGGGCTGCAGGGGGACAGCCTGCTTACCCATGGTCCTCACCACAAGCTGCAGGGGACTTCTGCTCCGGCGCCTGGAACATCTCTCCCCCTTCTTCTTCACTGACCTTAGCGCCTGCAAGGCTGTTCCTCACTCCTCTCACTCTCCCAGCTGCTGTGTTGCGCAGCATTTTTTTTTCCCCTGTCTTAAATATGCTCTTACAGAGGCGCAAAACAACATCACTTATTGGCTCAGCTCTGGTCAGCAGTGGGGCCCTTACCAAACATGGGGCAGCTTCTAGATCCTTCTCACAGAAGCCACCCCTCTGGCCCCCTGCTACCAAAACCTTGCCACGTAAACCCACTACAGGGGCCCTCTGTAGGGCCTTCCTACCCTCCGGCAGATCAGCACTTCCCACCGACTTGGTGTTGTCTGAAGGTGCACTCATTTCCCTCATCCAAATCATCAATAAAGATGTTAAAGAGAATGGGCCCCAACACCAACCCCTGGGAACACCACTTGGGACCATTTGTCTACTGCATTTCACTCCATTCACCACCAATCCCTGGGCCTGACCATCCAGCCAGTTTTAACCCAGCAAAGAGTGTACCTGTCCAAGCCATGGACTGCCAACTTCTCCAGGAGGATATTAGGGGAGACCATGTCAAAGGCCTTGCGGAAGTCTGACTTCACTTATTTAGTGAACAAATCATGTTTCTGATGTTACTTATACATATAAACCTTGAAACACCAGACAACCAAAGTACCAAGTCACAAGCCCCTCACTCATACAAATACCAACTACAAAAAAAAAAAAAAGGTGTTTAAAAAAACAAACAAATGAACTAAAAATATGTTTTTTTTTTTTTTTTTTTTTCCTGTCCATCAGAGCTAAGAATATATTTTCAAGGGAAATTTTACTGAATCTCTTTAAAGTAATGAAGTTACCCCTCCAGCAGTTCTTATCCTCAACCAATATGACTTTCAATATATAAAGGTTTCATGATATACTGCAACTGTTTTTTATGACTCTTGTTTGGATTCTCTGTGACCTTTTGACTTCATGCTGTGTGGAAACGACAGCCTGTAACATCATTCCAACTTTTAATAAACCTTTGGATGACACCAGATCAGGAATCTGGAATTCATTTCTAGTGAAATTCTATTCTGTGAGATACTACTATTTGAGATCAGTTGAAATATTCTTTGTTTATAATACTGTGTTAAGAAACAAAACCGAATGCAGTGGAGAAGCCCAAACTATATCATCTAAGGAGTTTTAAATATACTTTACTCACAATGAAGTAAATGAAAATGGTTTCATTAGATTAAGTTTCTGTAGAACAATTTAACTAACCTTATTTTAATAATACATTTCTTGTAATTCCAGTTTAACCACCCTAATGTTTTGTCCGAGACAGAAATAATTAATAATAATAATAACAACAACAACAACAACAACAACAACAAAATTCCAGGTGGTATCCTTTCTTGATCTTAAAAATATCAGCATTATGATGGAAGTCCTTTAATCTTTTTAAATAAATTTCAAGATTTATATAAGTTTTTATGTAAATGACAAAGACTTCTTTGTATAGATCTGTTAGGGATCTTGGACAAACATAATTCAAGCTCACTGATTTTAAATGGTCAAGTTTAGCAAATATTATTATCATTAACTACATTTGTGCATGTGCCCAAGGATAATAACTCCTTAAAAGCACAAGGAAAATTGCACACTAAATTTTCCTCTTACTCTTAGAAAGAACAGAATAAATTCCAGTCTTGTAAAGCTTACCTTAAAGTGCAGTTGTGATGACAAATGGTCAGTGAGGTAAGATTCTGATTTTTCTCTAGGGCAGTGTTTATCTGAAGTATGTTGTTAAAATGCTAAATCAGATTATAAGAATCCTCCATAGGATAGGATAGGATAGGATAGGATAGGATAGGATAGGATAGGATAGGATAGGATAGGATAGGATAGAATAGAATAGAATAGAATAGAATAGAATAGAATAGAATAGAATAGAATAGAATAGAATAGAATAGAATAGAATAGAATAGAATAGAATAGAATAGAATAGAATAGAATAGAATAGAATAGAATAGAATAGTTCAGAAGAGACCTTCAGGGATCATCTAATCTAACTTCCTGACCATTTCAAAGCTAACAAAAAGTTAAATCATATTATTGATGGCATTATTCAAATGTCTCTTGAACACTGACAAGCATGGGGCATCAACCATCTCTCTAGGAAGCCTGTTCCAGTGATTGACCACGCTCTCCCCGTAAAGTTTTTCCTGAATTGTGGACCCTAGAACTGCACACAATAGTCAGAGAGTCGTATTGTACTGTTAGGTTGGTAGGTTTCCAGAAGTCCTTCAAGGATGTCCTTCCTTCATTGGTTGTTTATACAGTCCTGTAGTATTTTTCTGCATATATCAACTACTACCTTCTTAGGCATAGTGTGAATTATACAAATCCATTGACGATGCTTGTTGTTGCTAGTGGCCTTGGACAGAGGTAACAGACTGTTGATGTTTTAAGTTCACCTGTTCTCGTTGACTCAGCCAAATTGTTACAGTCCAGAGCTTATCAGGTACAAGGTAACTTTCACCTTACCTCTCAGGATGTACTCTTCCAGTTTTAGGACTGCTATTTTTCCATCTGCATAGCTGTTTTTCCATCTTCACCTGTAGCCACCTGTAGAATCCATTCACAGTAACTTATACAGAAGAGGCTTTTGTGGTGTCCACTCCCAAGCCCACCAATAGTAAAGCTTTGGTCAGGTTTACATATATTAAAGCCAAATGTTTATTTTATAGTGACCATTGGCATGTGGGAAATCACTCCTTTCTTCCCCGTTTCTGGATAAGCTAAATTCAAGATGAGCCATAGTTCTGTGCTTGTTTACCACATCTTCAGCTTTTATCTACCAGACTTGTAACTTCCATTTGCCCTCAGCAGGCTTTTTTATGTTTTTCCTAAAGCTGTGGGCTTTATTATTATTATTATTATTATTATTATTATTATTATTATTATTATTATTATTATTATTATTATCTTCTACTAGAAAACAATAATAAAAACAAACAAAGAAAAAAAAACTTTGTCCATTTTGCTGTTTTTGTTGTTGTTGTTGTTTTGTTGGCTTGTTCGCTTGTTTTTGCAAAAGCTCTGAAGGTCTGCTCTTCTTCATGGCAGGGACAGCAGAGAGAGAAATCTTCAATCCCAACAGGATGTAGGAGTTCTTCCTTTGACACCAAATCTTTTTACTTCATCACTGATTAACTATAGTATCAGTAGTACATTCATACTACTTGTGAAAATTGATGAGTATATGACAATATTCCAGGCATCAATGTTGAACTAGGCTAATGATATGCAATACTGTTTATATTTTGATTTCTGTAGCAGCATTTAAAATCTCTGTTTTTCATTAGGTAAGATCTGGTTTTAACCATGCATTATAAATACAGATTTCCTAGGGATTATCTCAGTATTAAATACCTGGAAACAATCTTTAGAACATGCATTTATACATACTTCTTTGGTAGCAGATATAAATATCTGGAAAATATCTTTCTGTCTGTGTTTTTAACAATGGTGGATTTGCCTCATGTCCCCTGCATAGGTTTGGGAACCCCACTGTATTCCATTATCCACAGTACAGCGAGGTAATTTCACTCCCATAATTTGTCTCTAATATCGGTGAACAAGAAACACAGTAACCTAAGCTTAAATTCAGTGTCATTATACATCTAGGACAGCATCATCGTGTAGAGAATGCAGTGAGTATATCAGAAACAGAAGGTTTGCTTTGAAGTTACTTCTCCCTGCAAATTTATTAAGTCCCCTGGGTGGCATAAAGAATTATTCCTCAGGAAGATATTTATTTTATTATAGGGATTCTCAGATCACTTTTCTTGTTGATTTTGCCTTTCAAACAACCAGGCAAGCAAACAAACAATGTGATGTTTCCAGGACTTCTAGAAGTCCATCAGGACTACATGGATCACTTCATCTATTTGAATGCTGGGTGCATCATTTACTTCTTCTTTACTTTACCGTTTACCTTATATATACCTTATTTACTTTATAAACCCATTGAGGATAAACACCTTTATTCTATCATCAGATAGATGCAGCTCATTTGTTATAATATTAAATATATATTATAGCAATATTGAAAAAAAAAGAAGAAAAGAAAAGCATTATCTGTTCTAGAAACACATTTGATTTTGCATTTGTATATTATTTTGCATAGCACCCCTGCTTGTTTAATCAGTCACAGAAATATTTTGAACGTTACTTTGGTTTCTGTTTAAAAAAAGCCCTATATAAATTATGAGAAAAATCTACTGCTCGCTTTGTGCCAACTGCTAAGCAGACTGATTTCTACTTAAAAAAAAATTTTGGGGGGGCATGTATTTTTTGAAATTTAGAGTAAAGTCAATACATTTCAGTTTTTAGCTCATTGTGCTCCAGTTAAGAGACATATACTGAAAAAGGCAACACAGACATTCTACATGCTGTAAATCTTTCGTTTTTAATATTGTTTAGCTATTGAAGGGGCAAGACAACTTCTACGACTTCAGCATTAGCACCACACTTTCTCCTAGATAAATACATTTTTCTTTTAGAATACATTACAGAATACATTTTTCTTTTAGTCAGCAGCATTATTTATCTTCAAAATAGAGAACTTTTTAAATTCAGCTCACAGCAGTACTGTGGAAATATTGATCTGCCATCAACTGTTGACACAGTTATTTTGCTTAAGTTGCATGTTTACTGAACTGCTAACACAGCGGTATTAAAGGTATATATAAGAATTGTTTCTACCACACACTGAGAAATAATTGAAAACTCTTAATCTAAATGGCCTCCCTTGTGTTTTACTCTAAATTTGATTTTAACCAGAAGCTGCTTATGAAGTAGATTGTTTCTTTTTGTCCTTTTTCCCCTATTTTTTTTTTTTTAATAGAGAGCATACTGTTATGACAAATTTTCTTCCACTAAATTCATTTAATCTTCCTTTAAGCAGAAAAGCAGGATAAGCTGATTAAGAAAACTAAGATTTCTCTGAAGAGTTATGCATATGGTCTTGGAGGGATATGTCACAAATGTCTTTTTCGTTAAGGATCCCAGTTTGCAGAACAACTTTTTTAAAACTTCTGATAATTAAAGTTGGTTGGAGTTAAGTCCCTTGCAATCAGCAGGTCTGCTCCACTTTATTTGACATATTACATTCATAAAGTCCATATTTAGTAACAGATTTGATAGGCGTATGTCCACAGAAAGTTAGTAGAAAACATTACTATTTATTCTAGAGATTAATTAAATTTGATGAGAGGTGCGGTGCACAAAATTTGTAAATGTTATCTATAACCTTGAAGGGATTAAAGCATTGCAATTCTATAGAAATGGTTCTGAAATGTACAGCCTTTACAGAGAAAATAATACATATCTATTAAATGTATGCACAAATAAAGTGTTAATATATGAATAGCAAAACATTTAGTATCAGTGACAGCAAATGTCAAATGCACTTGAAAGTTTGTCATCAAAGCAGATAAGCCTACTTTGCAATTAAACTGAGAATAACAATAAGTATGAATAGCCAAAAATGCAGTAAAAATATCTGACTTTCAAAGATGTGATTGGTAACTGAGTACCTTATTCCTCAAAGTCAAGTTTTAAAATGACTTCTTATCATTCTCATCAAGGATGTCTGTGCAAATAATTATTCTGTTAATTACCCTCTACACATAAAAATTATCCCAAATTGTTTTCTGCATACAAAACTAACTTGAGTTGCTATATATATATATATATATTTTCCCACATAAGACACGCATTCTTCTATAAATAGTTTTTTGTTGTTGTTGTTTGTTGTTGTTTTTGTTTTCCAAGCTGTTTAGTCAGTGGCTAACTATAAAATTCAGTGAAGACAACTAGTTTTTTTGCTAATACAAACAAAATGTTGCACACACACAAAAAGGGCACAAGCAAAATCTTTTTGTGTAGAGTTCTGATGGTTCCCTTGTGATTTTCAGCAACACCTTTGCCCTCCCTCATGGCATTCAGAGCCCAGGGATGAGTCTTCTCATGTTTTAACAATAAAAACATAATTTCAGCACACCCAGCAGCACAAATTGCAAGCTATTTGATGATTTGTCTAATTCAAACAAAGACTATTAGAACTAACATTGCAGTGACAGAATATGTAAAGGAAGAAAATCATAGCACTATCCTTCCATTTAGGCTTTTCTGGGAGAACAGTGATGAAGGAACATGCTGTACTTTCTGGAGGAGGGTAGTAATCAGCCTGCACCACTGTCAGGCCAGGGAACTCACACATTTCATTTTCCAACACAAGCTATATATTAAAGATGAAATGAAGTCCAGGGGTAGGGGCAGCTGGGATTGCCTCTATGAGAAGAGGACAGGGTGCTGTGATAGACATGTGGATTTCAAATTGGTTCAATGGACCCACCAGAGGATGTAGCTTAGCCACACTGATGACACATCTGGGAAAACATATTTAAGAAAAGGCAGAAAATGTCAAGTAACTGTGTGTGGGAGAGTATGCATGAACTAGTCACTATAATGAATGCAACTGACTTTAAAATAATGAATATTGCAAAAAACTTATTAAGATATATTTATGTTCATACTGTGGAATACTAATACACATTGGACATCAAAAATAGATGGCTGTTATATCAGTCAGAATAAGGGTTCTAGTTTTTCTAGTCGTCTTATTTAGTTATATTACCATTAGTATAGAAAAACAGAAAGTAGTTAGTACTACCTGTTGTAAGTAAATATTTGTCATATCATACGTATTTATTACATTCATGTGAAATTTTTTAAAAAATAAAGGAAATATGGGCATCATATCAAAGAAATAAATGTGTATCATAATATTTTCTGAAGATAAGGGGGCTCATATATCTTTAAATTAAAAACAAGCAAACAAACAGCAAACAGTAAACTCTAAAGGAATGACACATATTTTGGATTTAGTAAAAGGATATTGTTACTATCATCTTAGAAAAACTAAAAAGTCTAAAAAGACTAAAAGTCTCATTCATCTTTTTTATTATTGTCTTTAACTTTCAACTCAGAGTCACTGAATATAAAATATAACTCATAGAATCATACAACTATAGAATGATTTGAATGACATTACATGAACACTACTGGCATCATGGAATGATTTGGGTTGGAAGGGACTTTAAATCACCTCTAATTCCAACCATCCTGCCATGGGCAGGGATACCACCCACTAGACCAAGTTGCCGAGGGCCTCATTCAACCTGGTCTTCAACACTTCCAGCAATGAAGTATCCACAGCTTCTCTGGGCAACCTGTTCCCATGCCTCACCACCCTCTGAGTAAAGAATTTCTTCCTTATACTTAATCTAAACCTACCCTCTTGTAGTTTAAAGCCATCACTCCTTGTCCTATCACTACTCTCCCTGACAAAGAGTCTCTCCTGCTTTCCTGTAGGCCCCTTTTAGGCACTGAAGGCTGCTATAAGGTTTCCCCAGAGCCTTCTCTTCTCGAAATTGAACAACCCCAACTCTCTCAGCCTGTCTTTGTAGGAGAGGTGCTCCAGCCCTCTGATCATCTTCATGGCCTTCCTCTGAACTCACTTTAATGCGTCCATGTCTCTCTTGTGCTGGGGACCCCAGAGATGAACACAGTACTCCAAGTGGGGTCTCACAAGAGCAGAGTAGAGGGGCAGAATCACCTCTCTCAGCCTGTTGGCCACAATTCTTTTGATGCAGCCCAAGATACAGTTGGTTTTTGGGGCTGCAAGTGCACATTGCCGGCTCATGCTGAGCTTCTCATCAACCAACACCCCCAAGTCCTTCTCCTCAGAGCTGCTCTTAACCCATTCTCCACCCAGCCTGTGTTTGTGCTTGGGATTGCCCCAGCCCTGGTGCAGGAAATTGCACTTGGCTGTGTTAAACTTCACAAAGCTATTACTACCTGCTGGGCTACTTGTTCCATTGCTCAGTTACCCTCACAATAAAGAAGTGCTTTCCGATGTTCAGAGGGAACCTCTCTGTTTTATTGTATGCATGTTACCTCTTATACAGTCACTAGGCACCACTAGGGCCTGGATCCATCCTCTTTGCAGTCTCTTTTCAGGTGGGTGCAAATTACATAAATTTATATGCATTGATTATAAATCAATGAACTTTCTCTTTTGTAGGCTGAACCACCCCAGATCTCTCAGCCTTTCCTCATGAGAAGGATGCTCTAGTCCCTTCATCATCTTTGGCTAAACAGTAGCTCCATGCCTCTTTTGTACTGGGGGGGCCTGAACTGCACGCAGTGCTCCAGGTGTGATTTCACTGATGCTAAGTAGAAAAGAAGGATTACTCCCTAGACTTGCTGTCAATATATTTTGGCTAAAGCAGCCCAGGATACCCTTATTTTTCTTCACTGCAAAGGCTGCATTACTGAACCTCTGATATACTGCTGATGCATGCTCAGAGTGGTGCTCATTGGGACCCACGCCTTTTTCTGCAAAGATGCTTTCCAACTGGTCAACTCCCAGAATATACTGGTGCAGGTGGTTGTTTCACTACAGGCTCAGGATTTTGTCCTTCCCCTTGATGTTTACGAAGTTTGTCAGCCCATTTCTGCAGTATGTCAACGTCCCTCTGGATGGCAGCACTACCTTCTGCTTCATCAGCTACTGCACAGTTTTTTGCCAGCGAACTTGCTGAGGATACACTTTACCTCATCATATAGATCATTAAAGAAATATTTTAACATTATTGGACCCAGTATTAACCCCTAGGTCACTGTTAATTATGGACCTCCAACTAAACTTTTTACCTTTCATCTGCTATTCAACTGCTGTTGATACTTCTAATGCTATGTGATATCCCACTGCAGTGTTTGTGCTACAGTTAAATGCAATCAAGGTAGCTTGATGTACTGAGGTTCCAGTTCACCTTTTTAGAACATGAGATAACATATATGAACCTATATTATATGCCCTCTTATATATATATTCACTTATAGGCCCAAAGTTGCCAATGACAATTTCTTATAAAATATTATGTTTATAGTCCTGCAGACTTCATATATATATATATATATATATATATATATATTTCTGTTAGTTTGGCTTGGTTTGGTTTTAACATCCTAGCCTTTCTCCTGCTACATCAATTTATACAAAGCAATGCAACTTGTCAGGAAAAGGATCACATCTTTTTTGAGTTCTCAAAACAGATTTCTAGACTGATTATTTTCCAGAGGAACAGAGTGAGTGAAGAAATCAGCATTTATACTTTTAATGAATCCACTTCTGAATATTTTCTGACTTGGTAAGAAATATATTACACTGTACTGTAAGAAGAAAAAAAAAAAAGTAATTAAAATTAAAAGAGAGAATTTTTGGCATTTCTAAATAAATCACCATTTTAAAATGGAATAACTTATAACTATAACCAACAATGAAGAAATCTGATATGATCTATGGCTCAGAGAAAGTAGATATTCATGCTTGTATAAAAACAGACACAAACACAAAGATTTTTCTATTAATAATAAAGAAACATAACGTATTCATAAATAAATACTTATCCCTATATGGACACTGTTATTCAATAGAGAGATAAAAAGATTTTAACCTATGTTTATATGATGTTTTTGTAAGAGTTATATTTAAAATTTTAATTATATGGTAATTATCATCATGTGTCAAATTCTTTCATATGAGAAGGGAAATAACAACATATACATATATTTTGGTTATGCTTTTTGATTTTGAAATGCCTTATGTAAAGCTGTGTAAAAGAGATCTTTAGTGTCATGTGTTTTTTTTTCATGTTATTTATTTATAGTACCCCCTTTCCATGATCTTCTACCAACTGTAAGAAGAATTAGTTTTAATAATCTAAGCTATTTGAAAAAACACAAACTTTTTTTTTTTTTTTTTGTGAGGCATAGCTAAATGGAATGGCAAGCTATCACACATCATTCTTTCAAGTTTGATTTGTTTCTCAGAGCTCATTAGGAGTTCAAATACTTTTTTTTTTTTTCTTGATGCTTCTTAATTATACATGTTCAGATTTTCTAACTCAAGAACTTTTCACCTTTTTTAACTTTTTCACCTCAAGAGAACTGAGTTCATAAATATCTTTAATTCAGCCTATGGTTGTTTTAGAAGATAGACACCACCAAGATGAAGAGAAAGAAAGGTGACATATTAATGAAAATTTATTCTAAACTCTAAATGTACATTTTTAGTTCTGACAATATCCATTATACAAAGGTACTTCTACTCTAACTTTTAAGCATTTGTCCAGGATTTCTAAATTGGGGTAAGATCACTTTGCACAGAGCAGGGATAAAATAAATATTATCAAAATACAATTGAGATCACAAATGGACAACATTTTATATAGATGTCACCCTCTTCACTTTGACTAAATAAGAGAAGATGATGGCATTTCTATCTAAAGTAATTTTTGAGACCTTAATAACCTCGCAGCTCATTATGGCCTTTTTGAGCAGGATTATTCTATGTCACAACTTCAAGTCTGACAAAGATTAAACACTGAGAACATGCTTTGTTTATGAAACTTGAAAAGAGGTTAATGTGTATTCCTATACATATTTGAGATGCACAGTGGAAATTGTAACCAAGAATTCTAATTAAAAAACTTTTATTAAACATTTTGATCAGTCTTGTTGCAGAACGTCCTATTCATTTTAGAAACAGTTTGTCACATTCATAATAATTTCATATCTGTTCATTTCAAAAATTGGAAAACTTTTTATACTGAAAATATATAAAACAAAACAAAACAAAACAAAAACATAAAATGACAAAGCAAGAAATAAATATTACCTCATTTCAGTTGTAATGAGTTTATAATATCTGTATCTGGATACTTCTGAGGCAAAGATGTACAGATAGATTATTCAAAGTTAAAGTTTTGTTGTTGTTGTTGTTTGAGCTTTAATATTTTGTAGTGGGGACTAAAATGTGAAACATATAGTCTGTCTTAAATGCAGAACTTGTAAAATATAGATGCAATAGTAATTTTGCCTCTATGATTTATAAGCTTCTCTACATATGATCTTGCAGTCATTATATGTTCAAATGAACATCAAAATAAGTTAAGTCTTGCCTGAGCAAGATCCAAATATTCAGTTTTATAAAATCTGTTATTTTCTGTATACAAAGTGAATATGTTCTAGCAATATCAAGATGAGATCTGAAAGACCCTTATAATATGACTATTACTACATGGGCTGTTTTCTTTAAATGTGCTCGACATTTCAGATGACTATTTTATGTTGCTTTGATTATGTTATATTCTTTACTAGTCTTGTGGGTGTGTATTTTCCAGGTGTAGCTGTATAATTTGTTAATTTAATTTGGGTATGCTTTATTTGAAGAGCTATATCTTCCAAATCATCATTTTTACTGCTTTCTTCAATACTTGGGATTTTACATACTCTGCTAATTCTGTTGCTCATAATGACAGCTAAACTGCATATCTTACAGAAACAGCTGCTTCCTTTGATCTGGTTCAATACTAAGGTATTCAGAGTTTTAGATATGTTACCTGTCAATCTTGCTGCATGATTCAACTAATGCTTGTTTACTTTAATAAATGAATTCATTAACGTTTGCAATCATTGTAGCTGTCACCTAGTGTATAGCAGTCCATTGGACACATATTTCTATGCAAACTTCAGAGACATTTTAGCTCTGTCTTGTTAGTTAGAAGGAAAATTCAATGGCAAAATATTTAAGGTGAAGGCTATAAAAATGTGCGTCTCTAACTAAAAGAGTATTTCTGCACAGATTTATTCAGTTACTTTTCCTTACGTGTCCTTTTGTGTTTATTTTATTTTATTTATTTTTCCTAAATTTCCCCTTTACTGTAGTGAAGCAGGTGATGCTTTATTTTATCTTATCTTATCTTATCTTTATTTTATTTTATTTTATTTTATTTTATTTTATTTTATTTTATTTATTTATTATTATTTTTTTTTCCACTTCTAGTTTTCCAGATTAGATAACATATTCTGGTGAAGTTTAATTTGGATTAATTTGTTTTCCTCTTGAAATTCTATCTGATTATATCAGTTATGTTCATTGTTGTTCTTCTCATTTGAACTACATAACCATAATGGTATTTCAAGGTTGGTAAAAAAAAAAAAAAAAAAAAAAAAAAACAAACAACAACAACGAAAAGCTGTCAAGTTTTGCTTGATCAGTAAGGGAAATTGTATTGGAGTTTATCTTGGAGCATTATAAATGGAGTATAAAAAATATTTCAGCAGAGTTTCTAGTTCTCTACATGTTGTTCTCTACAAATATAATGGCAACACCAAAATTACAAAGATTGAGAACATATTTTCAAAAAACAAACAAAATGTATGGTTTGCATTGGTTTCATAAACTCTTGATATATAAAATTATTTCTACAGAAAATGTTTAGCTTTTTTATTATTATTATTTTAATGTATAGAAATATATCCTATCTGTATTTAAATCATAAAGCACTTAAAAGTAAACATGTAAAACTGGCAAAATTTCCAGAAAAAACCTGTGTTCTGAACTAGAAATAACACTGTATTATACTATGCAATATACTATGTTTCTCACTGTTTTTCATGTGTGTTGCAACTTTTAGCTAAATCATTCCATAGGAAAGAGATTTAGACAGAACTGATATGGAATTGTTGCTTAACATTGAAAAAACTCTCGCTTTGTAATTTCCAAGTGCTTGACTATTCTATTATTTGGAAGAACTATTTATTTATTTATTTATTAAATGTATCTTTCTGACAAAGGAATGTAACATGAGCTGAAGATGATTTTCAGTTCTTCACAGAATTCTGAAGATGTCTCCTTTAGATGTCATCTTTAGATGACACTAAATATCTGCTAATTCAAAAAAAGAGAGTTTAAAATAAAAAAAAAAAAAAGAGAGAAGAGGCATGATGCAGATGCTGTTAAACTGCTAACCAGGTTAGAGCAATGTGCTGATTGTATACCATTGACACAATAATATCTCCACTTCCTCATGAGGGGGAGTGGAGGGCCAGACATCTATTCACATTACCAGCGATAGGACCCAAGGGAATGGTGTCAAGCTGTGACACGGGAGGTTCAGGCTGGATATCAGGAAGAAGTTCTTCACGGAGAAGGTTGTCATACACTGGAACAGACTTCCCAGGGTTGTAGTCACGGCACCAAGCCTGTAGGAGTTTAAGAAGCATTTGGACTTTGCACTTAGTCATATGGTCTGAATTTTGGGGTAGACCTATGTAGAGCCAGGAGTTGGACTCGACGATAGATCGTTGTTGAAAAGTACTAAATATACAAAATACAAGAAACACATGATGGTGGAAGCATGAGAAAACCCACAACACAGAGAGATTAAGATAATAGTAATAGAAATAGTGTGGTATAGTATTAAACGAAAGGAGGACTCTAAGTAACTAGTTCTTTTTAGTGGGGATATACAAGTATTTGTAAGGAAGTCCAGGAAAAGGATGCTAAAAACCTAATTGGAATATGAAAACTACAATCCTCATTACTGTATAATATCTATAAAATATCTGTTGTTTTTATTCCTTTTAAATTTCTAGTCTCCAGAAAATGGAGACAGATGTGTGAACTCCTTGGTGAAAACATAAATTCATTTAACCCCTAGAAGATCATAAATACATGTTACCACATACTTAGTACATTAAGAAATACAACTGCTCCAGAAATCTGCTTTAAGCAACAAAATCTTAAAAAAAAAGTAAAAATTAGAAACTTAAAATTAATTCTAGTCATTATGTACCTTCTTCAGGAATGTCTTACACCTAAATATCATTCAAGTTTTAAAGATTTATAACTGAAGTACAGTGTCCTTAACTCTTGATTTCTTTAAGACTTTTAGCTACAATATTGTTTACTAATACACTAGTTACTGAATAAAATTTCCAAAGTAAATACAATTTGAGGACAAATTAATTACATTTTAATTTTAGGTTTTAGTCATTGCATGCAGAGCTTAGAAAAGCCACTATCACATAAGTCTTCAGGGCTGAAATTTGTTTTACACAATTTTCTCTGAAAAAATAATAATAATGATAATAATTTTAATCCAAACCATTGCTTTTTCTTCTTCTTTTTTTTTTCTTGAATACATACAGAACAGATTCAAAAATGAAAATAATAGTTAAATATTTCCTAATGTAAGTGTATATATACAGAGTAATTGGTACTTAAAATATATAATTAAGTAAATGTGTGAAAACAATTTGCTGGAAAGCAGGGTAACAGTTTGATTAATTTATTTTCTCTGTGTATATAACAGTGTTGGTATACAATGTGTTACTCTTTTATCTACAAGCATTTTTTGTAGCTCAGCAGTATATATGTAAGTAATGTACCAGGGTAATTTTTGAAATTAATGACAATTTTTTTTGGTATTGATAACAGCAAGATATGCATATTTATATAGTGCATATTTCTCTCTTCGTTAATATTTGAACATGAAAAAAAATAAAAAATACAATTAACAAAAGAAATTCATATAGACCAGATAATAATAATAATAATAAACAATAAACTGGATACAAGTAGAATACTGTCAAGTGGGCAGAAATAATATTTGGGCCCTTTTACTTTCTACCTGTGCTCTTTCTTTAATTCCAGAACTGTTCATTATTTAAGGGTGCAGATGACTCTCAACTTATATTCTGTTCTCTGAAATGTAATAATCGTTTATATACATTTTTTTTTTCATTTTCAGCAAGCATCCAGAGTAAAAATTCCAGATGAAACTAACTCTTTTAAACTTAAAGAAACAGAAAACAGGGACTTATGAACATAAATTTAAGAAAATCAAAGGCTAAGAGAAAAAATAGAATGTTTAATTAAAAACAAAAATATTTCAGAAGTACAACAAAATATTTTCTTCACTATTGCAGAATAATTTGGAGAGAGAAAGAAAAAAATGAAAATAAATAAGTATATACATACTGGGATGGTCAAGTTACTTAATGGATTTTTAAAATTCACTTGACAGCAAAAATGTTTATCTGAGGTCAAGTGTCTGAAAGAGGAAAAAGTAGAAGGCAAAAGGACGAGCTGATTATAGATGTTAATAACTCACTAGATACGGTCTCAGAGTTCATATCTACAGCCTTGGTTATCAAGTACTTTCAGCTATTACCAGTGGAACACAGCTCTTTCTCCTTGCGTAACAGTAAAAACATAAAAGGATATTTTTTTTTTTTTAAGCGCCAAAAATATCTGCCGTTTTGAAGTGTGTCACCTCAGCAAAAATCCTTTGTGCTGTTGACTTTCAAATATCTGTTTCAGCTGTTTTGCTTAATGGGAATATTCAGCACAAGTTCAGAGAGACACACACCACTTCCATATTCAAACTACATGACCTAGATGATACAAATAGTCTTCTTTACATAAGAAGTTATCAGCACACTATGCAAGGACTGGTCAGACAACAACCCCAATTCTTTACAATCCAACTGAAACAGAACTCTGTCTACAAGTGGCTATGTGAAGAAAGAATTTTTTAACATTAATTAAATGAAAAAATAGAAAAGCTACAGAGCTGAAACAATAGCTTCTGAAAGTAATGGTGGGTAGTTTCAGGTGTTTTGTAAAGTAGTGTGAACTCGGGTATTAAGGGCACCTAAGAAGATACTTCTAGTCACATAAGATGGTGTGTGTGTGAAGATACTTTTATTCAAGAAACAGTAATATGTTAAACTGTTAGAGTTGAGATCTTCAGTGGAGGAGTACATCATCAGTAGACACTGACTTTGGAAAGACTGCAATGTAGTACTCCGGAAAGAAAAAAAAGAAAGAAGAGAGAAGTTGCCTAAGTATTACATTGAGGGTGAAGCATATGCATCAAGAATGTACATCTCATTCCTGCAGTTTAAAAGAGAATGTCATATGGTGAGTTCAGAAATTCTGTTGATACCTGATAAAGGAGTGAGTTAAATGGAGAACATAATGGTATAGACCTAAAACCTCTAAAAATGGCATCTGATGGAAATTGCGTTATAAGATCGAAGAAACAAAATGGAAGTATTATGTCAAAGCCTGGGAAAAATCAGTTTCTTAAACATGCCTATACTGTGCAGTTACCTTATGCTCTATGATTTCCCAAGGATTTTTCTCATTCAGTATCTTAATTCTGTAAATCAAAAATTGAGCATTAGTAATCATCCAGACAAAAGTTCTGGCACCTGCTTATTTTTCCCTTCATGTTCTGATATTTTCCTGTGATATCAGGTGAAGCTGATCAAAATGTTTATGCAACAAAACATATGAATATATCTCTCTCTATCTTGGGAAGTACCTGAATAATGTTGCCTGCCTTCAGCTCACACTGACTTCATTCCAAAATGTGAATGTTACTATTACCTCATATGTTTTGTCCCAGACAAGATTATGGTTCTGCATAACTCTGATTATCAAGGCTGATGATTGTAGTTTCAGATTTTTTTGTGTTATTCATATAACCAACATGATATAATACTACCAACATGAATAAGAATACTAATACCAACATGAATAAGAATATCTATTGTAGATACTTTAAAGAGTTTATATGTTAACGTATTCCAAACAGAGTATAGAAGAAAACTTCACTACATCCCCAATTACAAAAAATATATAAATACTTCTGGTTGACTTAAACATAACTGGGTTTTATAGCACTTATTTTGCAGGGTCAAAACACCTGAGCACTGTGACGAGCTTGTGAACTATTTTGTAATGTAGTTATTGAAAATGAGATTTTCAGACTTGCCTGTAATTTGTCATTAATGACAAATGCAGATGGTGTTTTCACTTTTAAATCTCTCTTCCATCTGTGGCCTGTATGTATGCAAATAACTAAACTAATTTCAGATAAGAGGATTCTGTTAAAATGTAAAATCTCAACTAGTCTTTCAGAGAAAACGTAACTTTTTATGAGTGCATATGGCTGGAGAATTGCTCTTTCATTAAAACAGTTTGAATCCAAAGACTATGAATTCCATTTACCAGATGGATGAAGTATTGCTTTAAGGTTTCAGCAAAGTTTGTCAAACAATGCAACTGTATACGTAAACTGCAGAAAGCACACAAAATCCAATATCAGTTGATGACAAGATCATATAGTAGTTGTATAAAAACAGCAAAAGAAACTTGCAGACACACGCAGCTATGGTTCTAAATCAGGACTTTTATTTAAATAAGATACATGTTATACTGCATGAAATCCAGAACTCTTTCATTTGTTTCAAGGTCTATTATTTAATGTAATTAATTTACAACTTGAGCATTTTATGTCAGTGACATAACTCCATATTCAAATCATACTCTACAGATTTATTTATTTATTTATTTTTTAAGGAATCTAAAATTACATTTCATTTTGTAGCTTATGATTTCATCTCTTTTCAGTAGCTTGTAGCTTCCTTAAATTAAATTGATTTCTTTGCTTATTTAATTTTAAAAGTTCTTGCAAAACCATGTACTACATTCTCAGTTGCCTCAATAAGACCTGTTTTTAATTAATTAATTAATTAATTAATTTCTGATAATCTGTTGAATACAGCTGGTAAATGCTGAATTGCATAAAATGTTTATAGATGTGTCTGAAGACGTGAAACCATTACAATTTATGTATTTAAGCTTGTCTGATTGTATTGATGTGGCAACACAGTGTCACAGCAATAATATTTATAAAAATATAACATAACATAAAAAATAAAGTTCTTTAATGGTTGAAATTTACAATTGGTTAAGTTAGAAGAAATCCTTTTCTCATACATTGTTGTGCAAGCTAACAGATAGCGTCCTTTGAAAACTTATTTTATTTCTTAACTTTTGTTAATATTTATAATAATATAATCTTCTAATTCTGTGACAATTCACAGAATCACAGAGTCCAGACAGTTCACAGAGAATTGACAGAGTTCAATACTCTCTGATCAGTTTCTTTTAGATAGACCTTGTCTGGAGGGTGTAATGTTTGATATAATATTTACTTGTTTGAATACATTTGATATTATATAGAATTTTTGATTAATTGGTCATAAAAAACATACTGAAATTGCAATACAAATGTAAGGTATGACTAGCCAAAATACAACATTGAAATACATAGTTCAATCACAGTAAAAATGTGATCTTCACTACTGTGGTGTTTTCACCTTGATGGACAGCTGAAGTCCACCACAAATTCTCTCTCACTCCCCTTCCTCAAAGGGGGATGGGCAGAAGAAAGCATGATGGAGGAAGAAAAAACAAAAAAAAAAAGCTTCATGGAATGTGATAATTATAATTTAATTAAAGGGAAAAGACGAAAAGAAAGAGAAAATTAACAATCAAAGACCACATGGAAGCAAAGAGAAAGAGAAAGTAATCATTTTCTACTTCCCATCAATGAGAGATGTTCAGCCATATTTTTCAAAGCAGGGCTTCAATACACATAGCAGTTGTTCAGGAGGAAAAGTGCTTTCCTAACTAGGGCCCTCCCTTCTCCTTCCCCTTCCCAACTTGTATTGCTGAGTGTGACATCATATGGTATGGAATATTCCGTTGGCCAATTTAGGTCACCTGACTTGGTAATGTCTCCTTCCCACCCCTTGCCCACCCCCACCCTGCTGGCTTGGGGACAGGGGGGTTGGAGATAGTCACAGAATCATAGAATCACAGAATCATCTAGGTTGGAAGAGACCTCCAAGATCACCTAGTCCAACCTCTGACCTAACACTGACAGGTCCTACACTAAACTATATCACTAAGGGCTACATCTAAACATCTCTTAAAGACCTCCAGGGATGGTGACTCAACCACTTCCCTGGGCAGCCTATTCCAATGCCTAACAACCCTTCAGTAAAGAAGTTTTTCCTAATATCCAACCTAAACCTCCCCTGGTGCAACTTTATCCCACTCCCCCTCATCCTGTCACCAGGCACGTGGGAGAATAGACCAACCCCTAACTCCCTACAGCCTCCTTTAAGGTACCTGTAAAGTGCGATAAGGTCACCCCTGAGCCTCCTCTCCTCCAGACTGAGCAATCCCAGCTCCCTCAGCCACTCCTCGTAAGACATTTCTGTTTCTTATGCAAGCCAGGAAAAGAGCCAGAGTCGGTGCTGTGCTAGCATTGCTAGCATTGCTTAGCAATAGACACAATATTTGTATGATATCAGGATTGTTCTAGCTGCAAGTGCAGAGTGCAACACTATACGGGCTGCTGTGAGGAAATTTAACTCCATCCCAGCCAGACCCAGTACAATTACTGATCTCTACAATACACTCATCATCACAATGTTGGGCAAACCCAAGCACTGGGACGGAATACATGTGTTGATGCCAGCTCAAACCCATTGTTCTCGTAAAAATCCTTTTGTTAGTTGTTTAATTTTTATACTTTGTGTTGGACTAAGCTGTGTATTCACTACCCTCATGCTGGTCTGCCTAACTCAGAGAAACATTTGCTCTCTTCTAACAAACTCAGGTAGAAACATTTACACCACCAGTTGATATGCTCAGCTGTGATATAGTCAGTTGATTCCCTCTACTCCCTTAGCTGTCTACCTAAAAGTCCACTTTCTATTCCTCTTTGTGTTGAAATAAATTCACACCCCACATTATTTTCTGATCTGCATGGGCACATTGCCCTTGCCCATCCCTACTGAGTCATTGCAGGGCTTTATGGTCAGTGTCAACAGTAAGTGTTTTGCCTACACCATGATGGAATGACAACTTTGTTCCAGAATCAACCTACAGCAATTCAGTGCCACACAAGACAAAAACAAACAAACAAACAAACAAACAAACAACAACAACAAAACAAGGCCAAAGAAAATTGAAGAAAACAAACTGAAAACCTGAATGGAGGCACAAAATGTGCCATCATGGAAATGGCTGAAATGCATCATACATGATCTTTCTTTATATCATCTACCATTTCTGTCTCTTACCTTTCCCTCCAATCTCTCACCTCTGTTTACACAAAAATACTGTTGGAGCAGCTGTGCCACCTCTGCCCTTGGAGGTTTTCAAGATCTGACTGAACACAGACCTGAGCAACAATGTATAACTTCCTGCTTTGAGCAGGAGCTTGAAATAACCTCATGAGGTGTCGTCTCACCTGAGTGATTCTGTGGTTCCACAATTCTATAATTCTGTGAGTCTGTTAATTCCTGGATTTCAATTTTTATTGTGGTTACAACTTGAAGGAGTAAGTATCTTAAAATTATCCTCCCTTTTTCCAATCCTTTTCCTAATTTCATTTACAATTTTCCCAGTAAGAAAGTACTTGCTGATAATTCCTAAAAGAGGGAGAATTTAATACCAGGAATTTATCCAATCCCATTCTTAGAGAGAGAGAGAGAGAGAGAGAGAAAAAAAAAAAAAAAAGCCTAACCTAAATTATCTTCTCAGTTCTAAATTCAGACGATTTCTAGATAAAATCTTTTGCACATGTGGAAAGCCTTGTACATAACACAAGGATTAGCTATACAGTCAGTCTATTAGAAATTCTGATTCTGTCTCTATTTATAGATGATTTTTTTAATATTTATTTATTTAACTATGAATCATTCTAGCAGCTTGTACTTTAAATAGACATGGAAAGGAGAAAAAAAAGGGTGATGCTAATTTTCAAATGACACTATAAAAATCAAATTGTCTACATTGTTATTATGCCAACACCCAACAGCAATCAAATTGAGGAGGGGTTATTGGCTCAGCATATTTAATTTGCTCATCTAGCATAAAAGATTAAACACTTCTTTTGCCAAAATTTCAGTGATTCCAACTTGCTGGACAGATGTCAATGCACATGTCAGATAACACTGTGGATAGACCACCGGGAGGATATTTGTTTGATGTAAATGGCTTGCCAAAGCTCAATTATAAGCTTTAGATACTCAGGGAGCATCTCCTGGCATCTAAACTGGTGCCAGAGGCACTGTAAGTTTATTAGCTGAATACCTTAAGCTGACTGTTCATCTCAAGGGCAGTCTTTTGTGAGGATTCTGGATAAACATCAATCATCTGTGATTTTAATAGCTCAGTCCATCTAGTGTTCTTGGTAACTGTCAAGGGAAATTCCTGTGTTGTAGTACTGCTTTACTGGCAGAGCTTAGGGCACTTTTTCACTTATCAGTTGTTACTTTGAGGCATGTGTACTTTATCAGCTTTTTAGCAAGTGACCATTTTTCTTTCCAAGAAAGTTGATTGTACACAATCTATTTTTTCTTGATTTTTTTAAAGGATAATGCTGGCTTTGATTTGGCCAGCTGTTCCTTCCCTAAATTTGGAGATGAGACAAATAGGCTGGAGACAAAGGAGGCATACTTTTGCAAGATTATTATAGCAGAGTTTTTGTGTTTTTCTATACAAACTTTATCAGTTATTTAAAACCACTTTTATTTTTTTTTTTCTAATAGTATTTTTTTCTCATTTCAAACCTTTAACTCATCAGTATAGCTTTCTGTCTAATGTATTTGTAAGGAAGCAAATTCAGTGAGATAAAAGCAACTTGTTTCTTTACAATATTTATATCCCTATTAATGACTTGTTTTTTGTCCTTACAGCTGTTAGATTTGTGAGAAATAAAATGTAATCTAGGATAAAACAAAACAAAAAGTTCTGTCTTGCATTATCATAAGATGCAGTGTTGAAGAGCTGTTTGTGAGGACCTGATTTTTATGAAGTCAACGAACCAGGCTGCTGAACTGGTAAGAATGGTACCAGTGAAGGCCTGCTGATGTTCACCTGAAATTTATCAGAGTGATGTCATCACAGACCCATGTGTGGAACTGATAGTTCCTACCTCTAGATTTTTTAGGCTGATGCACAGTAAAAATTAGTTATCTTTATGTTAATTTGTCTTACATGGAATAATGAGCTTCACATTGACAAGAAAGGAAATGTACCAGGAATGTACAGCTATGTATCTTTTGTGTTCAAGACAAGGAAGTTTAAAGCCATGCAATGTGAAGTACTTGAAGCTGTCTTCTCCTCTGGTGCTCTGGTCAAAGGCAGATTTGAAGCGTATGGCCCTTGATTACAGGAACACTAAAATTTATGCTGTTGTCTTTCCAAACCTTTAAGATATGCAACCTTTCTTCCTGTATAATTTTATATGTATAAATTCCTCTCGAAGCTACACTTCCAGAACTCTCCTGAAACTCTTTTTTTTTTTTTCTTAAATTGTATCTTAAATGTTTCTCTCTTGCAGACTTTAGAAGTCTGTTCTTTGAATACTAAAATATTATCTGTTCTTAGTGCCCCATTTCAATATATAGGAATAGACTATTAGTGTCTACTACACACTTAAGTAGCATCTTCTACACACTTAGGTAACCATATGTGTAATCAAGAGACTGTCAAAAGTTTTATTTTAACAAGTAATTAGTTCAGCCTTGCCCTCCACTCCCCACAATCTCTTATATTGCCTAGGAAGAGAGAATGACTTCAAGTGTCCTCTGAGGAAGAAAATGACATGCTTTAATCTATTTCCAGTCTCCTGCTTTCTGAAATAGAAAACCAGGAAGCATTGATTATTACTCTGTGAATCATCTGCACAAAAAATATGTATCCAGAACATCAAATGTCTTTCTTAACATTTAAAAGGAATGCACATTTTCCTTGAAAGAAAATTATTTTACATCTGAATACACTAATTTGCAACTTGTTATAATTTAAAGGCTATCTTCTATCAGTTTTACAATACAACAATGCAAAAGAACATTTCTATACAAAAATGGAATGACCTTTTTCAGTCTGAAAATTGGCAAGCTGATAGAACATATTAAACTTCTTCCATAGAGAAAGCAAGGAGCACATGCAAAAAATGTTTTAGTTATATAATATATTATTTTGTAATATTTTGATTACTGTTTTACTCCCAGCACCTAACAAAATAATAGAATTAAAAATAAATAAATAAATCTTATTTTGTTGTTTTTGTTTTATAGTTCTAGGTAATCACTCAGAAAGGTTCACCAGCTATTTGAAATATAGTACATTTGACTTGATTTGCTGCTGTATTTTAATCTTCTGTCCTGATGCAGACAATAAAAAATGAATTAATTGAAGTATGCATGTTTAATAAAAAAAAACACATTTGAATGTTATTTAGAAAACTATCCTTCATTAAAAAAAAAAAAAGTTCTGACCAGCTGAGTGTGTTTAGTTACTACAGTAGTTTGTGCAATTTATACTGAAATTATGAAACCAAATTTATTTTCTTATTACATTTCTGAAAAGAACCTACCTTCTTCTTTGGACATTATCTTCAGATTTTCAGATTGATTCACATATAAATTATCTTTAAGGAGCTTTTCTTCTCCTCTATTTCATGGATTGGGAAGTTAAAAGAAAAGTGAAATGATGCAAGATTAACTATTTGTCTGTCAAGCACAATGCATGGTCTGCACTTGTAGGTTTTCTGGCTTAGAACAGCGAAAGTAACAACAAAAGAAAAAACAAAAAACCCCTGTATTTTAATAGAACAACTAATGACCTCAAAGTACAAAAAATTGTTAAAGGAAGAAAACATCTCAATACAAAATTACAGGTCTTTCTCTTGCTTCTATAAGCTAGCTAACTCGAGAACTCGAGGACTTTTTTTGTTTTGTTTTGTTTGATTTTGTGTTTTTTGTTGTTGTTGTGGGTTTTTTGTTTAGTTTGTTTTGGCTTTTTCTTTTTTCTTTTTTTCTTTTTTTTTTTCCATTCCTCTAGCCTGGTTCTTAGATTACGGTGTTTTCTGTGCTGCATATTCTCTCCCTGCCCACCCACACCCCCAACCCCCACCCCCCCAAAAAAAAGGGGGGGGCAGGCAGGATGAGTAAAAAACACTTTAATTTTACTATGTGCATGAATCCCTAGATTAATGTTCAATTAATATGTATGAGAAAATTAACTTACTTTAGTTGTGGTTTCAGACTGCTGAAGAATCAGAGAACCCCAGGTTATGACTTGACCATAGCAAGACAAAAGGAAAATATAGTGATGTACTTTGTGACATGATAATGACTGAAGAAATAAAATGACACAAAATAGTTTGAACAAATGAAACTGTTTATTCCAGAATAAGATGGGTCGATGATGACTAGATTCTGCAATGAAAAATACATTATACCTGACATACCTTAGATTGGATATTAATATGTTTGGGAAGTGGGACGGAGATATTACTGGTTAGATAACTGGTCAGCACAGACAATTTCATGTCTTCAAAGAAAAATAGATGTAAAACTCCAAAGTTTGTTCTTTTGTTGTTGTTGTTGTCGTTTTTGTTTTTATTTTTCAAATTACTTATTCCTAGAGCTGTCAAACTGAAGAAAGGTCAGCAGAAAGAATTACTAGTAAATTTTGACTGGCCAGGAGAGAGAAAAACAATCAATCAAACAAACAAACATAAAAACAAAACAAAAAAAAAAAAAAACAATGAAAAAACAAACAAAAAAACCAACATACTTTTAGCAAGAAAGCTGGTCCAGTCTAACTGCTATGAATTCTGAAGAATTTGGTACTAGCAAGAAAGCTGGTCCAGTCTAACAGCTATTAATTCTAAAGGATCTGGTACTACATGAGAGAAGAGGGAAATTTAAGTTCTGAAAGGAAAAAAATGAATTAAAGAGATGAAGTGACAGATACAGAAATACATGGCTTAGAGTTTGCTTCTTCAATCAATTATCTTCTTTCCTAGCTCTCAAAATTTCTTATAAGTCATTTCAGTTATTCCATCTTACTGCCATGCTATTCATTTCACAAAGAAAAAATCTAAATTTGTAGACATTACATTTTATGCATCAGGCAAGCTGTTACTAACTTTTCAAGTCATTAATAAATGTAAAGAGCAAATATCCTTTATAAATCTACATATATCTAAATCAATAACAGTAACCAATAAGCTAACTTGATATAGACACTGTCTGATCTGACATTTTATTTTCTGATGTATATATATATTTTAAACATAAATACCATAAAATCAAAAACTATACTAGAATTTTTAATAAAAATTACAATGGAAATTTTAAGTTCATTCATATCTGTTAGAATTATAGAATATCCTGAGTTGGAAGGGACCCACAAGGATCATCAAGTCCAAATCCTGGCAACACATAGGTCTACCCAAAAATTCAGACCATATGACTAAAAGCGCAGTCCAAATGCTTCTTAAACTCCAACAGGCTTGGTGCCGTAACTACAACCCTGGGGAGCCTGTTCCAGTGTGCAACAACCCTCCCAGTGAAGAACCTCTTCCTGATGTCCAGCCTGAACCTTCCCTGTCACAGATTGCCACCATTCCCTCGGTTCCTATCACTGGTAACTAAAGAGAATAGACCAGTGCCTACCCCTCCACTCCCCCTCGTGAGGAAGCTGTAAACCGCTATGAGGTCTCCCCTCAGCCTCCTCTTTTCCAGGCTGAACAGACCAAGTGACCCCAGCCGTTCCTCATACATCTTTCCCTCTAGGCCCTTCACCTCACTTTTTTTTTTTTTTCTTACAACACGAATTTTATTTATTCAGGTATACATTTGCAGTTTTAATACAGTTTTAATATAATCCTATATAAAATAAAGTACTGCATTTGTAGTGGTGATAACACACTGATGTTTTCAGTTGCTGCAGAGCACTGCTTGTACAGATCTAAGGACTTTTATACTTTTCATGCTGCCCTGACAGTGAGGAGGCTGAGGGTGCACCAGAAGTTGTGAGGGGACACAACAAGGACAGGTGACCCAGACTGAACAAAAGGATATCCCATACCATATAGTATCATGATCAGCAATAAACACTGGGGTAACAAAGGAGGAAGGGAGGGACTTTCAGAGTGATGGTATTTTTCTTCCCAAGAAAGCATTAAGCACGACGAGCCCTGCTTTCCCAGAAGTGACTGAGCACCTGCCTGCCAATGTGAAATAATGAATGAATTCCTTGTTTTGTTTTGTTGGTCTGTACATCTTTTGCTTTACCTAGTAAACTGTCTTTATCTCAGCCCATGAGTTCTTTCACTTTTACCTTTCCGATTCTCTTCCCTATCCTATCTGGGGAGAGTGAGTGAGCAGCTGTGAGGTGCTTGGCTGCCTGCTGGGGTTAAACCACAACAACCTGTCAGGTTCTTTTAGCAATGGCAATATTTTCAAATCAATGAAAAAAAAATGATGGAAAATATAAATTGGTCAGCTATTTATTCTTACCAATACTGGTACTCTGTTTTCTATTGCTTATGTTGCACTGTAAGTGAAAAGTGTCTCTTGGCCAATTGAGAATTGTGATTATACTAGTTTTTCAGAGCCTGCAAAGCTCAAATGCCTACAATATTTTTCTCAAAATTCCCTCTTGGGACTTCAGTAGCCTTCAGTAGTCAACTGAACGAAATGGAATGTAGCAAATTCTGTTCTCAGGAGGAAGGATGTTATTTAATGTTCAACAACACTGTATCCCTGACAACAAGGCTTGGAAATCTCTCTCTCTCGCTCGCTTTTTTTTTTTTTTTTTTTTTTTTTTTTTTTTTTTTTACATTAAATATTCTACTGCCTACAATTCTGTTTGATTAATTTTGTGCATGGTATCCTGGGACAAATAATGAGTCGTTCAGAAAAGTTGTTAAAGGAATATTTCAGGTTGTTGCCAGTTTAATAGTGGTTATTAAGTACAAGAAGATTTTTAACATTGTTCTTTATATTTTGTGGTTTAGAATGTTGGAAATTCTCTGAATTACCTTAGTGGTGAGAACTGAGTAAGATATTAAAATAGATGTTTGAGATTTAAAACAAGGAAATAAAATATATTCCCCTCCCAAAACAAACATATCATTTATTTAGATGCTTAAAAATGGGGTCTCATACATGAATGATAGTGATGGTACCTATGCAAACTTAAAACAAAACAAAACAACAACAACAACAACAATAAACCACCTCCTGTAAAACATCATTATGTATCTTAAATGCAAATTAAGTTGAATAATTTAAAATCCTACCTAAAAGCCTTGCATGAAATTTACATGTATTTTATTTTGTTTATTTTTATTTTATTTTTTATTTCTTTCCCCATCCTATTCACACACACATGCAAGCACGCACACATACACACTGGCTATCTTAGGTTTATTAACCTTTAATTTCTAAAATTTATCTGATTTAAGTTAGATTTCAGGGCTCCCTTTACTATCAATGAAGAGAGAAAGTGAAAGGAAAGAAGTCAGAACAAAGTACTCATCATCTTAGATAATTGCCTTTATTAACCTTTTAGGCACAACTGTTCTGGTCTATTGTTATCCCTAATATATTTGTGCCCAGTGTGCCTAGCCAATAAACAGAGTCAGTATGCAAGTCTTTATTCTAATTCTGTACAAAATTAGGTGCATGGCAATCTTTCAAATATCAAGTACACTCTTTACTAAAATTATGGTTATTTATACATACCTGTATAAATAAAATCTATGTACCTTTACAATTTCTGATTGGTTGTTCTGAACTGCCTAATTTAACTATACTGGGCATGCCAATTACAGGATTAAAACACTAGATTTGTGAGGGGTAGCTGTTGTTTTATTTCCATATTGGTGGAAGTGTTTTGTTAATATGTTAATGACCATTAAAGATTACGGTATAAAGGTTACGGTGGGATGGTTTGCTTCTGGTCACTTCGCTTTTCTTCCTTTCCTTCTTCTCATGTTTTATGATTTGGGATTAAAACTTCCTTTGTACTTTCTGTTTCCTGAAATCTGTGACTACACTGTAATTCTGAAACACATGAACCCAAATCAGATCAAAAGTGGAGGTACAGGCTCTCTCTGTCACAGAAATAGTAATTTCTTACAGTTCTTTGATTATTATCATATACGATATCCACAAGAAACCATGTATATTAATACAAGAAAATATCATCTTGGAAGGTGAGTTCAATAATTAATTGATTTTGATATATATATTTTTTCATTAAATGATGGTTATACAGTATTAGAATTTTGAGAAAGGAGTATATAACTTTTTATTATCATTCTTTTATATTTAACAAATGTAACACAAAATCTTGTAAACATAGGATAAAGCCTTACTGCCATACGATAAAACCATACTTTCCAGACAAAGCCAACAATCCAACATGAGGTAGAACTGAGGCTTAGTGTCTCCAGCTGTCATTACAAATCATGACAATAAATAGGACAAGAAACAATGAATTCAAATTCCAACAAGAATGATTCAGGTTGTGCTTATGAAATACTAGAATGGTGAAATACTCTAGTGTTTTATTTAGAAAAACAGTAGAATCATCATTGTCAAAGATTTTTAAGAAAAGCACGTGTACTGCAAAGCAAGTCCAAATAAATCAGGCTGCTCAAAGCCTTGCCTAGTCAAGTTACCCTGATGTGGAAACAGTCTTGCTAGTACAGCCCTAGACATGGTTGACCATATTTGCAGTAAAGCACCCTGCCAACTCATTGTTGGCACGTTTGTCATGTCCATGAGGATCCCCAGACTAATTTCTACAAAGCTGTTTTCTATCTAGTTGGTGTTCAGCCTGTGGCGTTGTCTGGGCTTATTCAACCCTGGGTGTATGACTTTGTATTTGGGTTTGTTGAGCATCACAATGAGGATCTTGTCAATTAATTTCTGTAGTTTGTCTACGTCCTTCTGAAGAGTAGCCCATCTGTCATTTTGAGGGCCCCCACAATTTGTTTTAATCTGAGAGCATGGTGAGTCCTATTGTCCCAGTCATTGTCCAGATCACTGATAAAGATATTAAATGGTATTAGCCTTAGGGTAGATCACTGACATGCCACAGCTGACCACCAGTGTCACCCTGTCTCAAAGGTCACAGCCATTTGATATGACCATATGTTTGATGGTCTGTATGTTTTCCACTTACTTCATCATAGACTTATTCCTTTCATTGTGCTTTCATATATTTTGGTTTCAGAGGAAAATATTTAAAAATGTTGCTCTGTTCCCAGACCTTTACCAGATATCCTCCTTCTTACTGTGTAGGGATGAAAAATCCTCTCCTATAAAATGAAAAGTTTAGACAAACTTTGTCGATTTTGGAAAACAAAAACACAAACTATTTCTTCTTTTGCTATACTCTGTTGTTGTTGTTGTTGTTGTTATTTTACCTCTTTCATTATCTCTCCATGAACAATGATAAAATCACATCCATGCATTGTAGAAAATTAATAAATAAATATCTGTCTGAAATGATCCCAGGAGAAGAAAAAAAAAGGCTTGCTTGTAATCTCATTTTGTCTGTGTTTTCCTGCTTGTGCATTCATTTACTTTTTATTATTATTATTATTTTCTTCAAGAAAACTTCAAATTTCTTTTCAATTTCAGCTCTAAAAAAGCTGAACAAGGTTAAATATGATATTGGAATTAATTCTAAGTAATGATTTACATTGCAAATGTGTGTAATTATTAGTGACATTCTGAGAGGGCACTTGGAAACTGTTATCATATGTAAACCAGGAGGTGAGGAATACCTACAGTCAGTTATCTGAAACTTATGATTAGAATTAAATTGTATAAAATGGATGCAACCACACACACAAAATAAACAAATAAAATAAAATCTCTTCCTTCCTTTTATATACAGGTGGAATTTATTATATATAAAACATTTCAGACATTTATTTTTTAACCATATTTTTAAAACTTTGAGTTTTGGAAATTTTATTACTCACTGTTGTGTTCTTACCTGTCCCCACAGATGGACTTTTTTCCTCTTAATATTTAGACTGAATATCCCTTAAGACATGTAGGACTGTTACCTAGTCCTATCCTTAATAGAAATAAGTTGTCTCATCTTCAATTAAAATAAGTTTTATCTTTTATTAATAGCTGCATTGGTCCAGTGTTAATCAAGATATTTCAACTGAAAGTAGACTTTTACTTCATGGGACTCACAATTTAAAAACTATGAAGACTTTTACAAATGTAAGTTACAAGACTTTTGGGCAGTTTCAGAACTCTCGATCAGTCAGTTAATTCAACATCAAAGAAGTGATCTTGATAGGGTGATTCACAGCACCAAAGTTAGATATCTGTGTTTCCATGGCAGATAATTAAAAGATCAAAGTAAGATCTTTGTCAGGTAAATGAAGAATTGTCTAGGAAAATATGTACACAAACATAATCTAAACTCCTACTTTTGCTTCAAATGTAGGGATATGGATTGCCAAGGTGATCGGCTCCCGGGCAGATGCATTCTGCAGCTGAGCAGGGGATTGCGGTGGGCAGAGTGTTTACTGCATCGAGGCCACTCGAAGGAGCCGCCAGGACCCGGCAGCCCTCACAATGGCAGCTGAAGAGGGGTGGGTGGACGCATGAGCACCGCACTCTGTTGTACAAAGGCAACTCCTGGGAAGTGCGTGTGACCAGGAGCGCTGCAGTCAGGGTGTGGCATGGCAGTTTGTGTGGCAGGATGCGTAGGCAGGGTGAGCAGGGAGGGCACTGAAGGTTGGCCAGCTTGACCAGGGAGCGATGGTGACCACCTGGCAGAAGGCTGTGGCCTCACTACAGCCAATGCAGCCTCCGAGACAAAGTTCTGGTGGGAACATACTGCCACCCAGGTGTCAGGCTGTTGGGTGTGCCCTACTTAAGCTCCTACAGGATGGCAGCGGTGGGAGGCATGCCCAGGCTGAATAACTGCTTCACCTGGTGACAGAGTTTTGGGAGGAGGTGGGCAGGCTGAGGGGTATCAGGTAGTCAGAGAATGAGATTGACTGGTGGGATAGGGCTCTGCCATCCCTGAGGCAGGCTCCTCAGTCAGCCACAGCCACTGCATGGGAAATTAATGTTCCCCTGTCTCCTTACTGACAGACAGAGGGAAGAGATCAAAGAGACAGGGGGGAGTAGAAGCAGGTTCCTCTTCGGCACAGCAGATAACCCCCCTGCTGCATACCTCACCTTCCCAGGTGCCCCTACGCAACAGGTATGAGGCTCTGGAACTTGATGGGCAAGCAAATGACAATGTGGATAAAGGTCCATCCACATTGTGGGAGCTGCCTGGGGCAAGATGACCTATGCCCCATGTCACAATAAGCTACCCCACCCCCCCACCCCCCCGAAAAAAAAAAAAAAAAAAAAGGAAGAAGAAGGGTAATAGTCATAGGGGACTCCCTTCTGAAAGGAACATAGGGCCTGATTTGTCATCCAGACCCAACCATTAGGAAGTCTGCTGTTCCCCTGCAGCATGGGTAAAAGATGTCACTTGGAGAGTCAGTCACCTGGTACAACCCTCTGATTATTATCCTTTACTGCTTTTTCAAATTGGCAGTGAGGAGGTGGCAAAGAGAAGCCAAAGAGCAATCAAAAGGGACTTTAGGGCTTTGGGGCAATTGGTTGAAGGATCAGGTGCACGGGTAGTGTTTTCTTCTATCCTTCCAGTAACGAGGATCAATATTGAAAGGAACAAGCGATCCCAGCTGATCAATATGTAGCTCCAAGGCTGGTGCCACTGGCACAGTTTTGGGTTTCTTGATCATGGGAAGGTCTACATGACTCCAGGCCTGATAGGGAGCACTCCTGATGGGGAGCACCTTTCTGTGATGAGAAAAAGGATTTTTGCCCAAGAGTTAGCAGGGCTGATTGACAGTGCTTTAAACCAGACTTGAAGGGGAAAAGGGACAAAACCAGGCCCACCAATAAATTAGGGGACTGCATGCCATTTTTTGAGGAACTGCATGCTGGTGAGGCCCTTCAGTCTGCCCCAAGAGGAGCTGAGTTGGATGAAAGACATCTGAAGTGTTTCTGTGTGTGTGTATACACACAGCATGAGAAATAAGCATTTCAGCTCCCTGAAATGCTTGTGTACTAACACGCATAGTATGGGAAACAAACAGGGAGAACTGAAGATCTGCATGCAGTCACAAGACTATGATCTCATTGCAATAATAGAGACATGGTGGGATGGCTCACATGACTGGAATGCTGTCATGGAAGGCTACATGCTTTTTAGGAAAGACCAGCCAGGAAGGCGAGATGGTGGAGTTGCTCTTTATGTGAGAGAGCAACTGGAATGCATGGAGCTCTGCTTAGGGGTGGGTGAAGAGTGAGCTGAGAGCATATGGGTAAGGATTAACAGGCAGGCTACCATGGCTGACACAGTTGTGGGTGTTTGCTAAAGGCCACTTGATCAGGAAGAGAAGGTAGACGAAGCTTTCTTCAGAGAGCTTGAAGTAGCCTCTCAGTCACAAGCCCTGGTTCTCATGGGGGGCTTCAGGCACTCTGATATCTACTGGGAAGACCACACAGCTAGGCACAAACAGTCCAGGAGGTTCCTGTAGTGCATTGATGACAACTTGTTGACACAGGTGGTGGAGAAGCCAACAAGGAGAGGTGTGCTACTGAATCTTCTGTTAACGAATGAGGAAGGACTAGTTGGAGATGTGATGGTTGGGGGCTGCCTTGACTGCAATGACCATGATATGGTGGAGTTCAGGAACTTGTGAGGGGGCAACAGGGCAAAAAGTAGGATTGCAGTCCTGTACTTCAGGAGAGAAAAATTCGACCTCTTCAGGGACCTACCTGGAAGAATTCCATGTGTTAGGGCCCTGGAAGAAAGGGGGGTCCAAGACAGCTGGCCAATATTCAAGCATCACTTCCTCCAAGCTCAGGATCAGTGCATCTTTATGAGTAAGAAAACAAGTAAAGGGGGCAGGAGACCTGCATGGATGAGCAGGGAGCTCCTGGCAAAACTCAGACAGAAGAAGGAAGCATGTGGAAAAAGGAACAGGCCACTTTGGAGTAATGTAAGGACACTGTCAGAGTACACAGGGATGTGACAATGAAGGCCAAGGGCCATTTGGAATTAGATTTGGCAAGGAATGTCAAGGACAACAAGAAGGGGAATACAAATACATCAGTAGAAAAAGGAAGATTGGGGAAAATGTTGTCCCACTGTTAAATGGGGCGGGTGCCCTGGTGACAAAGAATGCAGAGAAGGCACAGTTGCTGAATGTTATTTTTGCTTCAGTCTTTCCTGCTAAGATCAGTCCTGGGGAATCTCAGACACTGGAGACAAGAGAGGAAATCCAGAGAAAGGAGGATTTTCCCTTGGTCAAAGAGGATCGGGTCAGAGATCATCTAAGCAAACCCAAGATCCACAAATCCATGGGCCCCGGTGGAATGCACCCACAGGTGCTGAGGGAGCTGGCCCATGTTATTGCTAGGCCATTCTGCATTATCTTTGAAAGGTCATGGAGATTGGGAGAGGTGTCTGAGGACTAGAAGAGAGCCAATGTCACTCCAGTCTTCAAAGAGTGCTAGAAGGAGGACGCTGGCAAGTACAGGTCAGTCAGCCTCACCTCCATCCCTGGAAAGGTGATGGAACAGCTCATCTTGGAGGTCATCTCCAAGCATGTGGAGGATAAGAAGGTGATCAGGAATAGTCAGCATGGATTCACCAAGGGGAAATCATGCTTACCCAACCTGATATCCTTCTGTGATGAGATGACTAGCTGCACGGATGAGAGGAGAGCAGTGGATGTGGTCTCCCTTGACTTCAGCAAGGCTTTTGACACTGTCTCCCATAACATCCTCATAGACAAGCTCAGGAAGTGTTGTCTCGATGAGTGGGCAGTGAGGTGGATTGATAATTGGCTGGACGATACAACTCAGAGAGTTGTGCTTAGTGGTGTGGAGTCTATTTGTAGGCTGGTAGTTAGTGCTGTCCCCCAGGGGTGAGTACTGAGTCCAGTGTTGTTCAACTTATTCATTAACGACCTTGACAATGGAACAGAGTGTACCTTCAGAAAGCTTGCTAACAACACAAAGCTTGGAGAAGTGGTTGATACCCCAGAGGGCTGTGCTGCCATTCAGAGGGACCTCAACAGGCTGGAGGAATGGCCTCCAGCCATTTCAAAGAGTGCTAGAAGGAGGACGCTGGCAAGTACAGGTCAGTCAGCCTCACCTCCATCCCTGGAAAGGTGATGGAACAGCTCATCTTGGAGGTCATCTCCAAGCATGTGGAGGATAAGAAGGTGATCAGGAATAGTCAGCATGGATTCACCAAGGGGAAATCATGCTTACCCAACCTGATATCCTTCTGTGATGAGATGACTAGCTGCACGGATGAGAGGAGAGCAGTGGATGTGGTCTCCCTTGACTTCAGCAAGGCTTTTGACACTGTCTCCCATAACATCCTCATAGACAAGCTCAGGAAGTGTTGTCTCGATGAGTGGGCAGTGAGGTGGATTGATAATTGGCTGGACGATACAACTCAGAGAGTTGTGCTTAGTGGTGTGGAGTCTATTTGTAGGCTGGTAGTTAGTGCTGTCCCCCAGGGGTGAGTACTGAGTCCAGTGTTGTTCAACTTATTCATTAACGACCTTGACAATGGAACAGAGTGTACCTTCAGAAAGCTTGCTAACAACACAAAGCTTGGAGAAGTGGTTGATACCCCAGAGGGCTGTGCTGCCATTCAGAGGGACCTCAACAGGCTGGAGGAATGGGCTGAGAGGAACCTCATGAAGATCAGCAAGGGCAAGTTCAGGGTCCTGCACCTAGGGAGGAATAACCCCAAGCACCAGTACAGGCTGAGGATGACCAGCTGCAGAGCAGGATGACCAGCTGGAGAGCAACTCCGCAGAGAGGGACCTGGGAGTCCTGGTGGACAGCAGGCTGACCATGAGTCAGCAATGTGCCGTTGTGGCCAAGAAGGCCAATGGTATCCTTGGGAGCATTCAGAAGAGTGTTTCCAGCAGGTCAAGGGAGGTGATCCTCCTCCTCTACTCAATCCTGGTGAAGCCTTACCTGGAGTACTGTGTCCAGTTCTGGCCTCCTCAGTACAAGAGGGACATAGAACTACTGGAATGAGTCCAGAGGAGAGCTACTAAGATGATTAGAGGACTGGAGCACCTGTCGTATGAGGACAGGCTGAGAGAACTGGTCCCGTTTAGCCAGGAAAAAAGAAGTCTGAGGGGAGACCTTCACTGAATCACAGAATCACAGAATCGTCTAGGTTGGAAGAGACCTCCAAGATCACCTAGTCCAACCTCTGACCTAACACTAACAAGTCCTCCACTAAACCATATCACTAAGCTCTACATCTAAACATCTCTTAAAGACCTCCAGGGATGGTGACTCAACCACTTCCCTGGGCAGCCTATTCCAATGCCTAACAACCCTTTCAGTAAAGAAGTTTTTCCTAATATCCAACCTAAACCTCCCCTGGTGCAGCTTTAGCCCACTCCCCCTCGTCCTGTCACCAGGCATGTGGGAGAATAGACCAACCCCTAACTCGCTACAACCTCTTTTAAGGTACCTATAGAGAACGATAACGTCGCCCCTGAGCCTCCTCTCCTCCAGACTGAGCAATCCCAGCTCCCTCAGCCGCTCCTCATAAGACTTGTTCTCCAGACCCCTCACCAGCTTTGTCGCCCTTCTCTGGACTCTCTCGAGCACCTCCATGTCCTTCTTGTAGTGAGGGGCCCAAAACTGAACACAGTACTCGAGGTGCGGCCTCACCAGAGCCGAATACAGGGGCACAATCACTTCCCTAGCCCTGCTGGTCACACTGATTCTTATACAAGCCAGGATGCTGTTGGCCTTCTTGGCCACCTCAGCACACTGCTGGCTCATATTCAGCTGACTGTCAACCAATACTCCCAGGTCCTTCTCTGCCAGGCAGCTTTCCAACCACTCATCTCCCAGCCTGTAGTTCTGCTTGGGGTTGTTGCGCCCCAGGTGCAGGACCCGGCACTTGGCCTTGTTGAACTTCACACAGTTGACCTCAGCCCATCGGTCCAGCCTATCCAGATCCTCCTGCAGAGCCTTCCTACCCTTGAGCAGATTGACGCA
Source organism: Anser cygnoides (assembly GCF_040182565.1). NCBI lineage: Eukaryota > Metazoa > Chordata > Aves > Anseriformes > Anatidae > Anser > Anser cygnoides. The sequence continues at coordinate 164,631,589 of NC_089873.1, read as the reverse complement.
TGCACCTAACTTGGTGTCATCTGCAAACTTACTGAGGGTGCACTCAATCCCCTCATCCAGATCATCGATAAAGATATTGAAGAGGACTGGCCCCAGTACTGAGCCCTGGGGGACTCCACTAGTGACCGGCCTCCAACTGGATTTGACTCCATTCACCACAACTCTTTGGGCCCGGCTATCCAGCCAGAAACCTTATTAAAGTATATAGAGTATATAGTAATAAAACTGTTATAGTAATAATTACAGTAATAATTAAAGTATATAAATATTTGAGGGGAAGTTGTTGAGAGGGTGGAGCTGGTCTCTTTTCAGCTGTGCCCAGCAACAGAATGAGAGGCAACAGGCACAAACTGAAGCAAAGGAAGTTTTGGATGAATATGAAGGGTACTTTACTGTGAGGGTGACAGAGCACTGGAACAGGTTGCCAGAGAGCTTATGGAGTCTCCTTCTCTGGAGCTATCCAAAACCTGCCTGGATGCCAGCCTGCAACTAAATGTGCTCTAGGTGATCCTGCTCAGCAGAGAGGTTGGACTAAATGATTTTCAGAGGTCCATTCTAACCTTGGCCATTCTGTGATTCTGTGATCGTGTTACATCTGATGTCATAAGACCTCAAAAAGTAACTAAAGTGTATCTAATTTTGTAGACAATATAAAAATCAGAGACACTGAGCTAGATAAGCTCCTAAGACTAAAAAAGCAAAGTGCCTGTTGCAGATACAGGATCCAGCATCAGTTCAGAAGGACTGAGATATCAGTGTAAGAGCCAGAGGAGAAGCACTTTCTTGTCATGCTGTTTCCTCCAAAGCCATATTTACCTCTGCTGACATGGAAAGGTTAGCAGCAAGGCTGACAGGTCAGACAGTGTTTCAAGTACACAACAGGTAGCTCCTCTCTGATAGGGTGCAGGAGTGTATGCAGCCAGAAGAATCCAAATAGGCTGTAATTTCTTTCTACTACCCAATTCAAGGCATGGGCCTAAAACAATTCTATAGAAGCAAATACTCTCCAACTGCAGTCTGTCTGAAAATATAAACAAACAAACAAAGAAAATGACAGTGTGGCTGCTTTTAGGGAATCAACAGGAATACACCTGAGATATTTTTTCCTTTATGTATTCCAAACATTCAGGTATGTTCTTGTCATAATGGCATTCTACCTCCAGCAGGTTTCAATTTTCCTCCCCAAAAGATAACATTTGTTCACTGCTGCTAGTATCACTACTGAACAATGAGGGAAAAAAAAAAAAAAAAGAAAAAAAAAAAGGACAGACTTGCCAATTCCTGTATATATGTATTATTCTTTTTCAGTTTTTAATTTCAGGATGATGTGCAAACACTCAAAAGGAAATAATAGGAATTTTCTAATCAAATTATATTATAATTATGCTCATTTATTGCACATCTCTTTTTCATTATTTTAGTTAAACCTTCTAAATGGCTATACTAAGGAATACCAGAACTAAGTGTATATACATATATACCAGAAGAATGATGTTGAGACTTTTCAAAATAATTGTTTTTTTTGTTGTGTTTTTGTTGTTGTTTTTTTTTTTTTGTTTTTGTTTGTTTGTTTGTTTTTAGGAAAGATCATTTGTACTGAATCCTCTATTCTGATAGCACTTTGTTGAAGATTAGCATAAAACAAAACAAAAGGCATTAAAAGAGAAATCTGTTTTCTTTCAGAAGCAAAAAAAGAAATTAATCAAATCACTGCAAAGAATGATATGAGTTACATAATGAGTTACATACTACATCCACTTATTCTTTGAAGATACTCATTCTCACTTTCAACTTCTGCAGGTTTGTTGAAAAGATTTGTTTGAGTAAAAAATAATACACATAAAAGCATAAGCATACAAGGCTTCAAATAATCCCTGTGTTCAAAGTTAAGGGTACAAAATTGTTATTGAAACAATAAAATGCATAGCTGCCACTATTTTTTTGACTATTGGATTTCTTTCTACATCATTAGGATGTTTTCTAACTTATGTTGTCGGTGAAAATAGACACTTTGACAGGGAACATGGAGACTTGGTTTTCCTGTAAGAGTGGATCTCAGCTGGACAGGAATCTATTTATGCTTTGAAGATACACCAAGTGTAAGGAAGAAAAATGCCTAAGATGCTAGGCTTTGAGTCTTATGGTCACTGTCTGTCTTCAAAGCTTAAGAATTTCAAACTCCTGTCATTGAGATGGGGGTCCTGAGTACTCAGACCTTCCAGTTTCTCTGGAAACAGCTCTAGTGAGCTGTTAGCTTTGTAATCTGTATGATTTGTATTTTTTGTATTTGTTAGAGTGTACAGTGCCTTTTATTCCACCTGGGTCACGGTGTCTTTCTTGAACAATGGTATTTGATTTTTCTGTTTTTAGCTACATTAAATCTTTAGGAAAGAAATCCAAAAGAAACAGTAGATTTCTTGAGTTAAATTTCTCCACAAAACAGGAATTGATCTTTTCCATGACTTCCCAGTAGAGCAAGAAACTGTAAAGAACAATCATAGAATCAAATCAGTTGGTTTGGGATTTGGATTTGCTGCTTTGTTTTATAGTTTGAGACCATGGTCTATTTATTCCTCATTATATTAAGATATCTGATTAAACTACTGTGTCCAGTTCTGGGATTCCCAGTACAAAGGAGACTTGGAGCTCCTAGAGTGGGTTCAGTGAAGGGTTACTAAAATGATTAAGGGACTGGAGAATCTCTCATATGAAGAAAGGCTGAGGGAGGTGGGCCTATTCACCCTGGAGAAAAGAAGTCTCAGGGGGGATATGATCAATGTGTATGATTATGGGAAAGGGAGGGTCAAGAGGACAGTGATAGACTATTCTCAGTGGTGTCCGGTGATAAGACAACAGGCAACAGGCACAAACTGCAACACGGGAAGTTCCATCTGAACATGAGGAAAAACTTCTTTACTCTGATGGTGACAGAGCACTGGCACAGGTTGCTCATAGAGGTTGTGGAGTCTGCTTCCCTGGAGATGTTGAAAAGCCATCTGGACACAATCCTAGGTAATACGCTCTAGGTGACCCTGCTTTAGCAGGGAGGTTGGATTAGATGATCTCCAGAGGTACTTTCCAACCTCAAACATTCTATGATTCTGTGTGATTCTGTGAAATTAGAAGATCCGTTTCAATTTGACTCGTGGCCTACATATATTTGTAGCTGTTTGGGGACCTATCTGCAGCTATGAAAGGAAGTGGGCCTCCCACAGGTCCTATGTCATATCTGTAACCCAAGTCAAAAGTCCTGTAAATTTTATTGAATCTAAAATGGTGCTGTACATAACAACAATAGCCAACATGGGAGTGAGATTAAACCCCAAAACCTAAGTATCTATTAAATAACCTACAACATTTTATTCACCATGGGGCCTTCCTTTATCTGCAGTATATTAATATTGACTTTATTAATTCTATTTCTTTTCATTATCTACATTATTCCTTTTGTAATTATCAGTGAGAACAAAATAAGAGACTTGGCTTCTATAATTAGTAGTGAATTGTGGGGTTTCTGAAATGACTTGTGTCTGTCTACATTTTTTTGAGTATCAGTGTTGGATACACGTGCTGAGAAGCTAAACAAAAAAAGTCACATGTGAATTAGTTATGAACAGTAGTTTATTCAATTACTGTAATTATAACTGTGGACAACAATATGCACATCTTATTTGCCTTTAAAAAAAAAAACAACTGATACTCATTTTTTTTTAAAGCAAGTTTAAAGAAAATAGCTGAACACTTTTATATATTTCTATGATACTCAAAAGAATTCTTAAATAATTTCTGTAAATCCTTTAAGATGTGTCTGGAAACTTTCAGGAAATTTAAGACCACTTGGCTCAAGTTTGCAGGATAAGAATATCAGTGTTCTTGTATGGATATTGTCATTCGGAAATCAAGTGTCCTTAGTTTGCTGTAACTAAATCCCCCCTCTAAGGGGATCTTGTGTTGAACTATGACCACTTTACTTGACTGACAGAATACACAGAATGGTCTAATGTCCTTTAGCTTTACAATTCTAATTATTCATTCTATTTTCTAAAGTGTTCCTCTATTGCCAAGGTCTTAGTACCTAATATCAAGTAGAATTCTATTTTATGTAGTACTTTTCATAAGCAAGAATAGAAAGTATTAAAAAAAAAAGAAAAAAGAAAGAAAAAAGAAAAAAAAATAAATTCTGAAACGCTTTGAGAGTGAAGAATCACACATGGCTAATCACTTATTTCTTCACTTATTTCTCAAGTATTTCAGCCCACTATAGTTAATAGTCAGTGTGAATAAAGGTAGCAGAATATATACCTTTCATTATAACTATTATTGCTTAATTTTATGGTCATAGTACTAAGAAGTCCTAATCAAGACAGAATCCTCTTGTACTAGTCACAGTGCAATAAGAACAGAAATAATGTTGCCAATGATTATCTAAGTAGGAGAGTTATTAATAATTACAGAATCACAGAATGGTTAATGTTGGAAGGGACCTCTGGACGTCACCTTGCCCAAGCCCAGCTGTGGTGGTTTTACTCAGGTGGGCAGCCAAGTTCAATCATGGGTGCTCTCTCACTCCCCCTCCTCAAAGGGCAAGCGGGAGAAAATATGGCATAAAGGGCTCAAGGGTTGAGATAAGGACGGGGAGATCTCTCAACAATTATTGTAACAGGCAAAACAGACTCAGAATAGGGAGACAGTAAGATTTATTACCTATTACTAACAAGCTTGAGAAGTGAGAAACAAAGGAAAGAAATCAAAAATGCCTTCCTCCCATCCACCCTCTTCCACCTCCTCCCCCGAGCGGCGCAGGGGAATGGGGGTTGTGGTCAGTCTATAGTGAAGGAACTTGGGGGGGGGCATAGTGCCTTGGCGACTGCAAAGCTGTTTCTCAGTCCTCTCTCTGTCTCAGCTGCTGTTCCACATCATTTTATTTATTCATTTATTTATTTTTCCTGTCTTAAATATGCTCTCACAGAGGTGCAAACAACATCATTTATTGGCCTGGCTCTGGCCAGAGGCAGGGCCCTTATCTAACATGGGGAAGCTTCTGGATTCCTCTCACAGAAGCAACCCCTATGGCCCCCCTGCTACCAAAACCTTGCCACATAAACCCACTACACCAACCTCTCTAATCAAGTAGGGTCAACTAGAACATGTTGCCCAGGACCATGTCCAGATGGCTTTTGAAGAGCTCCTAGGAAGGAGACTCCATAAACTCTCTGGGGCAACCTATGCCAGCGCTCAGTCACCTGCACAGTAAAAACGTTGTTCCTAATCGTAGAGTCATAGAATATCCTGAGTTGGAAGGGACCCACAACTATCATTAAGTCCAATTCCTGGCTCTACATGGGACCAACCAAAATTCAAGCTATATCTCTGCAAGTGTTGTCCAAATGCTTCTTAAACTTCAGCAGGCTTAGTTCCATGACCCTGGGGTTCCAGTGAACAACTGACTGCTTAGTGAAGAACCTCCTTCTAATACCCAGCCTGACCCCTCCACTCCGATGCAGCTTGTTGTTCCCTCAGGTCCTGTCACTGGTTGTTGGAGGGAAGAGATCAGAACCTGTCCCTTCTGCTCCCCATTATGAGGAAGCTGTAGGCTGTGATGAGGTCTCCCCTCAGTCTCCTTTTTAGTCTGAACAAAGCTGCTCCTCATACCTCCTGTACTCTAGACCCTTCACCATCTTTGTAGCCCTCCTTTGGACAGTTTTTGATAGTTTTATCACAGAATCATAGAATCACAGAATGGCTCAGGTTGTGGACAAGATGCTAAAGATCACCTAGTTCAACCCCTCCTGCTATGTGCAGGGATGCCACCCACTAGATCAGGTTGCCCAGGGCCTCATCCAACCTGGTCTTGAACACCTCCAGGAATGAGACATCCACAGCCTCTCTGGGCAACATATTCCAATGCCTCACCACACTCTGAGTGAAGAATTTCCTCTGATTCCACCAGATGATCCCCTTCTCTGAATCCCTGATGCTCCTCAGTCTGCCCACCTCCTCCTGAAGCTCTGCCACCAGGCTGAGCAGTTCTTCTACCTGTACGCACCTCCCACAGGTATACTCACTGCTTTCATGAGACAATGATAGAAAACAGGCACATCCTGCAGCCTGGGACCTAGAGGGCTACATGTTCCCTTTGGAGCTCTGTCTGGCTAGCTGCATCAGTTCATGTGGCTGGAGAGACCACAAGGGATGCACAGGACTTGGCTTTCTTCCAGGTGGAGACTGTGACTGGAGCTCTGCATGAGCACGTTACAACTGCTGTTGGAAGTGGCAGTGACAGTGCACTCCCTGTGTGCAAAATGTTGTACAAACTGCCATTCCATGCAATGGCTGACATGCCACACCCTGTTTGCTCAAAATATTCACTGTGCTTCTGGTCATTCCACAACCTAGAGGCTGCTTTTTTTTATGCTTGGGGGTGACCACTGCTGCTTCTGGACCTGCTCAAGCCTCGTCGCTGCTCTTGCAAGGACTGATGGGTTCTGGTGGCTCCCTCCTTTCCCTAGGATTGCCTTGGTGCAGAACCCCCTCTTCACACAGTGATATCCTTCTCCACTTGGGTGAAGTTTTTTCAGTTTTTGCTAGTTTTGATGTTTTTAGATTGAACCTCTTGTGTTTCACCTTGTGTCCATTGCCCTTTTGATGGAGGCCACTGAACAGAGCCTGGCTCCATGTTCATTGCATCCTTCCTTGCATCTTCCCTGATTAGATATCCTGAGTCTTTTCTAAGCTGAACAGTCCCAGTTAGAACAATAACATTCAAAATATAGGATCAAAGATGAATTATTGCTCACACTTGTTCTTTGACACTATTATTCTGTATATTTTATTTTGGTATTTTATTTTAAGTAGTTAATCTTTTTTTTTTTTTTTTTTTTTTTTGTCTAGTATTGTTTAAAAGGCTCACATGTATTTTTCTACATGAATTTTGATATTTAGTTGTGTTCATGCAACTTGCACTCAAATTTGACAACTGCGTGTGCAAAGTTATTTATGTTTATCTACAATTTCATGGAAAATGTAAAAATGTTATTCAAGGATATAATTTCCTTGTGAAATAACACTTGAAAAGTAAGTTATTGCTTTGAAAAATATGAAGAATAAAAGAAAAAAAAAACACAACAACAGCAGCAAACTGTTGTCAGGATATTTCCTTTTGAAAAATATTAATGAAATGCACTCAAATTTCTCTCAATTTCAGTGGGATTTCTTTTGAAATATGTTGCTTTGAAACCTAAGAGGCTACTTACATTTATAGAGGTGTATTAAGTTGATCAAGAAAAAAATAGAAATTATTGGAAGACATTATTTAAAGTCTCTGTTTTGCGTGTACAACCTGGAGATAAAATTGCTACTGCTGCATTCTCTAGGGGATTAAATCTAGTAAAAGATTTACAGTCAGAAAGAGAAATTTGGAGATGATTAAGTCTCTTAGATTAAGTTATTATGTCTTGGCAATCTATTTTGGTAAATTTCCATTTTCAATTTCATTCAGCTGATGAAATTAAGACTATAATCTTGCACTTTTTTTTTTTTCCTCAGCAACTGAAAACAGATTTTCTCCATCAAACAGTTAAATAACTTTTTATTTTGAAATTTTCAGTGAAGATCTTTAATTTGATTTTCTATAACTACATAGGAACCATCTGTCTAATATATTTCAGCATTTTGGTCAGGCTAACTATGTAATTTAGGTATAATCTCTATTGTTTCCTAAAAAAAATTTGGTTATAAAACAGCAACAGGATTAGTCTATTTTATTTTTTCTTTATTGCTTGCTTTTATTTTTATTTATTTTTCCAGGAATGTAAAATATGTCTTGTTTTCAGACTTTTATTCCAGATAAAGTAGAAAACAGAAGTATAAAGAATAAAATAGGAACAAAACATATTTCTGTGCAACATAGTGAATCAACTCTGCCTCAAAAAATGGCATCTGTCCCCTACAGTCTAGTGGTCTTTGAGAAATTAATAGGTATAGTACATAAACCAAATAATGAAAATTACAAAATCTTACACTGCCCAAATTGCATGATATGCCTAGAGACCAGAAAGGAAACCACAAAGTCATAAAAGGTCAAACAAACAAAATCAAAACTCTTCAATATATCTTTGACAGATTGTCCTATAATAGAGTAATTTCGTCATAATCTCTGTCTTTCTGAGGAAACATCTGGAACTGCAGGTGTTTGAGGACTCCCCAGGGAATCATACTTATCAAATCAGTTTTCTATCAGCAACGCCATGTTGTCAAGGGGCATATGCTTCTGTGGCTTATCATTCTGCTAAACACAGCTTTCAGCTTTTCAGCTGCACAGCTTTCAGCATAAACAATGATAATAAACTGAAAACAAGAAAGAGGATTTAGCCATTAGCTTCTTATAAATAAACAACTGTCAGAAGGCTTTACTTCTTGCAGTTCAAGACAACTTCAGTGAAGCAAACTTTGGCAATCCCCTGTTTAACAGCATATATTAAAAGCAACGTTATTTTACTCTGTGTTGCATTATCCGCTCACACAAAACAATAGAAGAATAATCACATCCTGTCATCTATTTTACCTTTTGCATCCATGAAGAAAATGCAACTGAATATTTAAGACCAAAATCTACCATTTCAAATCTAGCATTTTCAAAACTGTCCCAGCAGCATTTTTATACTGGTGGCTGATATGACCTATGTTCTACAGTGCACAGTAACATTTATTAATCACAATATAGTTAGATTAAAAGGATTGCAATAATGTACAGTGATACTACAGTCTTAGTATATCACAAGTTGTGCTGACAGATATGATTTTTCATTTTCAACTGTTTCCTTCCCAATAATGTTTGTTAACCATTTAATTAAGGAAGAAATTATGTATTTTCCATTTTGCTGCTGTTGATATTATAAAGCAAGGATTTTTCTTGCGATGCAAACAACTTGAGTTTTTTAAGGAAACAATGTTATGAAATTTTGTGTGTTTGCTAAGTTCCAATTTGATATATATATGTATATATATGTATATATATATGCATGTATATGCCACAGCTTTATTTTTTCTATCCTGAGTAAGTCAGTATTTCTATATAGTTATGCTGGTAGAAGATCACTAGAGTTGGTTCCACTGTATATTTTTTTTATTTATTTATCCATGTTGGTTCACCACTTGATTCACCAAAAAGCATATTGTAAAGCATATGTTCCCTAATCATGTATCACATTTTCCTCTCAGATAAATGTTATATTTTGTTTCTGTGCACATACGCAAAAAATCTGTATTTGAATGAACCCACCCCTTTAATAATAATAATAGTAATAAACAATAAATAATAATAAATAATAAGATAAATAGAAATAGTTCAAAAAATTGAAGTCAGCAAATTGTTTGTTGTCAATGACAGTTTGTTGTCAATAACAGATATGTACAAAAATAAAAAAATAAAATAAAATAAAAAGGAGCTGTAAATAAATCTTCTTCTGCTACTTTGTTCAGTTATTCTTTACTTTTGCTGCCAATCCACAGATTTTAATTAGCAACAAACTGTGTTCAGTCTCCAAAAGGCATTTTTGTCATTTCTTGCTGGGTCTTACATGTTCTTCTCCATTTCTAGTGCATTATCCTTTCCAGTCTCATGCTCCTTTATAGCCCTTTAACTTTCTTTTTCACTGCTTTCTCTCCCTTCTTGCTCTAAACTCCACAAGATTTTTCTCCAGTGATTCAATCAATTACAACAGGGAAAGTTTTTCTTCCTCTAAGGTTTCAAGGGATCCATGTGTAGCAGACAGAATACAGCAATCAAGAATTCCTCTCTTCTCCCAAAACACATCCTTTAACCAAACAGAAAATACTATATGCATGCAGTAAATTGTATGAAAATTAATAAAACATATAATTTATAATTAATAAAATATAATTTATCATATCATGAAATAACATTCTTGATCTGCTAAATGTTTGAAGAATGAATAACAAAGTATTCATTGCAAAAAGCAGTGGAAAGTGAAAAATATATATATAAATAAAAACCCAATGAAAAAATCGTTTGGAATAATCATTCTGCTTTAGTTATTTTAAATTATTGTTTTTGAGTACAATCATTTTTACTGTATTTTTTTTTTTATTTAAGATGCATTGACAGAAAGAAATTTCAACTCCTTTTGCATGCATCTTGTCACTGTATATCTTACCAAAACTGTAATCTGTCCTGTTCTTTGTCTAATACTTTCCATTATAGTTAAGAATCTCTGTACATGTGGTAACTAAACAGCTCTAAATCCTTTCCTCATCACACTACAATGTTGTATGACTGTATCTAATATATTGAAATTGCCATATATGCACATTGAAGGGTGAAAATATCAAAAAAATTTGTTTTGTTTTTAGGGTTACAGGTGGTATATTAGTTGCTATATATTTCATGAAATTTTCTGAGTTTTTTATTGAATTAAATGTGTCAATGACAGCTGTCTTGACAGCAGTTTAATTCTGAATATTTTGAACAGTTTTCATTAGACACAACATTTGGTATTAATGTTGTTGAGTGCAAAGAAAAATAACCTAAAGTTAAATTTAGTAAAAACATGAAATACCCTTTACCTCATCATTTTTCAAGTAACTAGAAAGAGAACTAATATTGCTAAGAATCCTTCTTACTCATTCTAGTTTTGGTTAGATCATGAATTGTTATCTGTCTTCAATATCTGATTCTCTACACATTCTCATTATTATTCAGATTTTGCACAGAATAGCTCATTTAAAGCAAGGAAACAAAACCAAAAACAGGCAAGCAAGCAAACAAATAAAAAAGCAGAAACATTATTTTCCAATAACTTTAAATGCTTTCATTGGGGTGTCTAAACCTATAATGAATAGAAATACATTTCCAGGCTTCATGAATATTTCAGGGTGACATTGACCTTTTAAAAGGCTTAAGTGGGATGTAAATTTTCCATGTGAATGTGCAGAGTGAATTCCATTTTATAATGTAGCATGAACTATATATTTGCTACTTCTCATAGACCTTTTCTTTTTTCCTTTTTTTTTTTTTTTTTCTTTTCTCCTGTAGTCACCACTCAGATTGCCAAAATTTCTGTAACAAGCCTTCATATCCTTAGCTTTGGTACTGTAGGGTGTATTCAACCATATATTTTATTGGTAGTACCAGTTCATTGATATGAGGCCACAGTTCTTCAGCCCTGTTCTACATATTTCTCCATCACCCTTATGGGAAAACAAGTAGCATGTGTACACAGTTTCCGCACTCTTATTTCTCTTTACTATGAAAGAAGCCAGAATAAGAATTTACAGACCTCCCTACCTTTTAGTAAATAAGAGGGAATGATAATGGTGTTTAATAAAGTAACAATGATATATATATATATATATATTTAATATCACTATCTGTTCTCTTAATTGTCCATTATTTCTTTCCTTTATAGCTGCAACAAAAAAAAGAATTCAGCCAAAACAGAATTATAATTGGTCATAATTTGAAGCTCATTGTACAGAATAAAGAAAAGGATGCATTTTGATTTTTGTTCCAGTTCTTCCTTTAGCATAATCATATATTTTTTTTAGCTTCCAACTGTTAGAAACATTGCTGCAATTTCCATTGATGTTCCCTTTGAGTAATGAAAGTCAATAATTTAGCCAACAGAAACAGGGTGATTATATTCGTAGCACACTGATCAATCAAAGCACTGTCTTGATCTCACAGGCCTTTAGACACTGCTTTAGAAAGACCAATTTTAAATTAAATATTTTGTCTTTTACTTTTTTTCTCTCTCTCTTTTTAGTAAATAAATTCAGCAATCCAGAAGGCTACAAACTACTTAACTCTTTGTTCAATAGCAAGTGAAAACAATTAAACATGCCATGAATAATAAGAAGCACAAATACAAATAAAAATAGAATGAGAGTTTAATCTATAAAGAATGATGCACTTTAAAACTGAGATGAATATAAAAAAAGGACAGAAGTTGTGAAGAAAGACAAAAATATGAGAATAAGCACAAAATGGAAGACAAGCAGAATCAGTAACAAAAGAACAATAGAAATATCTGAAAAGAATAGCTAATAAAATATCATATTATGTAGCTTCCTTTTTCTAAAGAATGTTCTTTAAGGAAGATCCTAATACATAATGTGGACACAAAGAAACAGTAATGTATTACAGTAGGTAAATTTCTGCTTACTGGAATAAGAAGATGACTAAGGATCTGGTAATCTGACAGACTGAAGAAGAACGTTTGTAAATACATACAGTGCATGAATACATCTGTGGCAAAGCACCAACTAAATATCTAAATAGTACTGTGTTAGCCTGTAAATTCAGAGGGCAATTAATTATTTCACAAAGAAGAAACATAAAATAAATACATAGAGATATGTTGTCATTTAACACTGGCTGGCAACTAAGTAACACACAGTCAGTAGCTCTTCCCAGATGGGATGGGGGAGAGTAAGGTAAAATTGTGAGAACTCATGGATTGAAGTAAAGACGGTTTACTAGGTAAAGCAAAAGCCACATGTGCAAACAGAGCAAAACAAGGAATTCATTCACTACTTCCCATTGGTAGGCAAATGGTCAGCCACTTCCAGGAAAACAGGGCTCATCACACATAACAGCTTCTTGGGACGACAATCACCATCACTCCAAACGTCCCCTCCTTTCCTCCCTCTTTACCCCAGCTTTTATTGCTGAGCATGATATCATGAAGCATGGAATATCTCTTCGGTTAGTTTGTGTCAGCTGTTCCGGTTGTGTCCCCTCCCAGCCTCTTGGGCACCCGCAGTCTCCTTGCTGGCAGGGCAGCATAAGAAGCAGAAAAATCCTTGGCTCTGTTTAAGCACTACTCTACAACAACTAAAAACATCAGCGTGTTATCACCTCTACTTTCATCAAAAATCCAAAACACAGCATTGTGTGAGCCTCTATGAAGAAAGTTTACTCTATCCCCACCAAACAATGACAAGATAATATGCTGTGAATATGCCCAAGTGGAAAGGCATGCCAGCATATAAACTTTGAGAGCTGCTTTTCTGAGGCTGTAAGTTTGAAGTAACATAGGGTTATTCATAAAGTGAGACGTTGCATACATATATCTACAGTTGTGAACTGACAGAGCGAGGTCACAGGTTCAAACACTGGTTTGCATTTACCTAGGTCACTCTATTTTTAACCCAGTCTCTGTTGCACTTTTGACCCACACCCACAGATATTGCTGATAAGAAATGTCTGGATGGTGTTTGGAATATCACTATTTGATTCACTACAGGCCACCCTTCTTTGAGGAAGTCCTCTTGACGTGAGTGCACTGTCCTCAGACACAGAAAAGCAGTCCTGTTACTTGCTGGTATTAACATAGCCTATAGGCACAATTATAGCACAATGTAAAGCTACATGTCACATTGAATGAGGCATTTCACATTCCAGAAGCACTATGACATTGTTAAGTTAACATTAAACTAAATATAGGATTAATTTTGTACAGATTAATAGCATACTAGTAATCTGATTACCCTTTTTCGTATATGAGCTGTCTGGTTCAGAAATAGTACAGCTATCTCTACACAATACAACTTGCATTCATATCACTTGTTATTCATATCACTTGTTTTTCCACAAGTATCACTCTTTAAGAAAACATTTTTCAGAGATACGGTTACTGCTGCCAGAATCCAGATACAAAGCCTTCACACTCGCATGCCATCAGGATCCTTGAATTTTCCGGCCTCTCTAACTTGAATGGCAGTTTTCTAGGCAATACTCAAGATGTGTGTTGGTAATATGTTACTAAATTACTCTCTGAAGTTGATCGAATTGATACTTTTCAATGTCAGTTGGTCACTAGTGGTGGTTTGCCACAGATTTTCAATGATAGTGAGAGAAATTGAACAAGTTTAACCAGCATTAGCAACTTGTTGTATGAAAAAAAAATAAAATAGATTTTTAAGTGGCTCAGTTTTGAAAATCTGGAGCTAATAGTAGTGCTTTACTTTGCAGTTGAAGGTAAGGGTCTGAGTGCAGTAGAATGAAACTTTGTGCCTTATTGCTGTGGTATAGGCCCAGCAGTCAGCTAGGCACCACACAGCTGCTTGCTTACTCTCTCTCCCCAGGTAGGATGGGGGAGAGAATCAGAAAGGTAAAAATGTGAGAACTTATGAGTTGAGAAAAAGACAGTTTACTAGGTAAAGCAAAAGCCACATGCACAAGCAAAGTATAACAGTGAATTCATTCGCTACTTCCCATTGGCAGGCAGGTGTTCAGTCACTTCCAGGAAAGCAGAGCTCATCACATGAAACAGTTTCTTGGGAAAATAAATGCCATCACTCCAAACGTCCCCTCCCTTCCTCCTCCTTTACCTCTGTTTTTATTGCAGAGCATGACACACCATGGTATGGTCAGTTCGGGTCACCTGTCCTGGTTGTGTCCCCTCCCAGCTTCTTGGGCACCCCTAGCATCCTCTCTGTCAGGATAAAGTGAGAAGCAGAAAAGTCTTTGGCTCTGTGTATGCACTGTTCTGCAGTATCTGAAAACATCGGTGTGTTATCACCACTGTTTTTATCAAAAATACAAAGTACAGCATCTGTATGAGCCTCTAAGATAAAAATTAACTCTATTCCAGCTCAAACCATGACACTTCTGTCAAACAATTATTTAATCTTTCATGATATCTGGGATAAAAAGAAAAGAAGGAATAATAAGTCAGAAGAACAGAGCACTAAAGTGCAGACCAGAATTGTAACTCTTCAGCATGTGTAAAGTAAAAGGGAAACTTGAGATAAGACTTCAACAGATGACTGCAAACACTAGGTGCCAATACAAATAAACAGATTTGGGAAATAAACACAATTTCAGATGGTTTATTTTGAAGTACGTTGCATAGTTCAGAAAGATAGATGCTGTCCTCTTAAACCATAGATATATAAATTGCTCATCTCTATTTATGGAAAGACAGTATCAGCCAGAATTTTCAGATGGGACCTAACAAGCATTCCAAAGTATCCATTTTTTTTTTTTTTCGTTTGTGGTTTGAAAATACTTTTCAGAACTGGAAAAATTTTGATTAAAAACAAGTTTTCTTGATCATTTAACAGAAATTTGAAATCTAAACATAAATATTTTATGTATCTCTTGAAAAAAAAAAATCAGTTAAATCTGACAAGCCTCAAATGGCAAGCAAGATGCAGTTACTAGTTCTGCTGTTTAGAGTGGGATTTCTTCACAAAGACTGGGATAAAAATTGTGATTTTACCAACATATATATTACAAATTTAAAGAGGAAATCTTATTATTAGAGTCTCCTTAATAGTTAAAAATATATATATATACATCTATCTATCTATCTATATAGATATACATACATATATCTTGTTTCCATTTTATTACAAAAGGAGGGGCTAAAAGTATTTAGCCAATCATCTATAGAATATTAAAAGAAAGGAGAAAAAATGAAAAAATTAAAAAATAAAAAGGAATAAATAAGATAAGGACTGGAAAGTATACTGACCTTGATAGAACATGGTGGTTCAGTTTTTGAAATATGCCACAAAATCAAATTCTAATTAAGCAAAGGTGACACAGAAGAAAGAAAATTAAGCAAACAACCTTGCTTTAGATTATTATTCTTTTAACATAATTTTATTTAAAAAAAAAAAAAAAAGAGTGTAATTGTGCAATTTCCTTTTTCTGGAAGATCTTGCCTATGCATATATGGTTATATATACAGCCTTCATCATGAAAAAATAAATAATAAAATAAAATCAGTTATTTGGAGGGAGCTGTACATATAGAAAACTGGCCTCTGAACACCATAATTTCCAAATTCACGTTCTAGTAAGAAATGTCTTATACAATAAATTACTTAAGAGACAAAAGACATCCATACATGTTTAGCTCTGTACATTTTTGAGAAAACAGCAATGAAATAGAGATTGTCACCAGCTGACATTTAATTTAGAACAGTACCGACAGAAAGAACATCTGTAATGTCAGATATCTTTCAGATTTCTTTACACTCAAAGAGACTAAGTAGGCCAAACAAAGAATGTAATTTAGATCCTGAAAGCACTGCAGATCAACTCAAGCATTGCAGTTGTTAAGTTAAAGTCATTATTCTGCCTAGATAAATCCTGTCATGGTTGTCCACATACCCTGCTGAATGTGCAGGAAGTATCTGTTTCCTCTAAATAGAAGCCACAGAAGAGAATCTGTTGAGGGGAAAAGTGGGGAGTTGCAGTCTAGTAATCTGGGGAGCTGGACAACTCCTTCTATTTGAGAACTGCATTCAGAACCTCTTTTAAATTTCATTGTGTACACCAGGTCATTTTTTTTTCCCTCATAAATAAAGCAATAACAATAATTAAAAACAAAACAAAGAAACAGAAAACTATCAGAGTGGTTAGTGTACTTTATTAAAGTGGTATACTGGAAAATACGTTTCACTAGTGTCCTTTTTAAAGGGCACTTAAAATCCAGTATTTGCCTGTTTCAGAGTCCTGCTAAGGGCTTTCACTGAAACAGTTTCACAAAGTTGAAAGTATTTGCAGACCAATGTTTGCCTGTTTCACAGACCTGCCAAGGACTGTCACTGAGACAATTTCACAAAGTTAAACATATTTAATAAGGCAACAGATATAACAGATTTGTGATCGCCATTGATAAATACACTTACTACAATAGTGCTAATATATAGTGATAGCAAAATGCTATCCCAGGTATTCTTCACCAAAGGTGAAGTATTCTTTGGCACATCATAGAGACACAAAATAATTAACAACTCTGTTTCACACACATATGAAATAAGAGAAGCTTCAGGAATTATCCCTGTTCAAAAACAAAAGAAGTTTATGAAAGTGATAAGTTTTAGCACTGTTTGCCTGAGTAACACTTGAATTAATTGTATTAATATATATATATATTCAAACAAATTAAAATGCAAAAGACTAATAAAAGTGGATGGATTTGGTTTATGAATTGAAAATAAATGAGTGATTTAAGTTTCTATGACAAATAGCATAAAGTGCACACTTTTAAATATATATTTGCTGTATACGTGTTATACATAACACCTTTCTCATCACTGTATCCTGTATCACATAGATGAACACAGGATACAGGTTTTGAAGGAAAATCTTGGATCATGTCCAGACTCCTTCTGTCATGGTGATGATTATCTGCTTACTTATTTGGCTATATTTAAAAAAATACATCTTTTTGCCTCCATTATTTTTTTAAGGATTTTCAAGAAATTCAGTCCCCTACCAGTTCTTTACTCTCGAGTAAATATCATTTATTCTCTGTTCATTTTCATTTCCTTCCAAAGCAACATTCTCTTTAAGTTTAAAAAACTCTACTCCCTATAAAGCAGTTATCTCTTTTCTCCTTCTCCTCCAGACAACATATTTAATAAAAATTCAATTTTTCTATCCTAAGATATTGTCCAGTTTGTCTTTATGAAGAGAAGACTTTAAAGCTTTGTATGCCAAGCTAGGATTACCCACATCACTCCCCACTTTTTTTCTGTACAGAATCACAGAATGGTCCAACCTCCCCTGCTCAGACAGTGACATGTTGACACACTTGCCCAGGTTTATGTCCAGGTGGCTTTTAAAATTTCCAAGGAGGAAGATTCCACAACCTCTCTGGACAACCTGTGCCAGTGCTCTGTCACCCACACAAGAAAGAAGTGTTCTCTTGTGTTCAGAGGAAACCTCTTGTGTTCCACTTTGTGCCTTTTGTTCTGTCACTTGGCCCCGTTGAAACTCTCTTTGCACTCTCCCTTCAGGTATTTATACATGTAGATAAGATACTGCCTACACCATCTCTTCTGTAGGCTAAACTGTCCCATCTGTCTCAACTTTCCCTCACAGAAAATGTACTCCAGTCCCTTCATTATCTTCATGGCCCTGTTGGACTCTGTTGGACTCTGTCCAGTATGTCTAGGTACCTCTTATACTGGGGAGCCCAGAACCAGACACAGGACAGGACTCCAGGTATAGTCTCATCAGTGCTGAGTAGAGGGGATCACCTCTCTAGACCTGACAACAATACTTTGCCTCATGCAGCCCAGGATATTGTTTGCCTTCTATGCAGCATGAACACATTTTTGCTCATGTTCAACTTGGTGTCCGCTGGGGCTCCACAGGATATTTTCTTCAAAGCATCTTTCTAGAAGGGTAGCCCCCAGTATGTACTGGTGCCTGGGGTTGTTCTTCCCCACTGTACTGGGTCTGGCTGGGATGTTAACTTTCCCTGCAGCAGCCCATACAGTGCTGTGCTCTGCACTTGTAGCTAGAACAGCAGTAGTATCACACCAGTGTTGTGTCTGCTGCTGAGCAGTGCTGGCACAGCATCAGGACTCTCTTTAACCCTCCTAGGGGGTGGGCAAAAATGTGAGAAAAGAAACATCACCAGGGCAGCTGACCTAAACCAACCAAAGCGATATTCCATACCATATGATGTCACACTCAGCAATAAAAGGTGGAAAAAGGAGGAAGGGGGGGGGGGGGGGGGGGGGGGGGGGGGGGCTCTCGTTGTGAAAACGTCTGTCCTCCTCCCGAACACCGGCTACGTGCGTTGAGGCCCTGCTTCAAGGATGTGGTCAAGCATCGCTCATTTGTGGGAAGTAGAGAGTAATTTCTTTTCTCTGCACTTCCACATAGCCTTTGCTTGTTTTGTTTAGTTTTCCCTTTCCCCCTCCCTTTTCCCTTTTCTTTTTTTCCCCTTTAGTTAAATTGTTAATCGTTTAGTTAAATTGTTTAGTTAAATTGTTTAATTAATAATAATATTTCCTTAATAGTTTTTTTTTTCCCTGTAATTAAATCATCCTTATCTCAACCCGTGAGTTGTTCTTTCCTTTACTTCTTCCCCTCCTCATCTAAGGAGGGGGAGGGAGAGAGCAGTTGTGGTGTTCAGCTGCCTAGCACGGTAAAACCACCACACCCAGGTGCAGGGCTTTGCACTTTTTCTTGTTGGACTTCATGAGGTTCCTGCCAGCCCACTTCTCCATCTTGTTGAAGTACTTCTGGATGAGAGCACAAGACCCTGGTATACCTACTAGTCCTCCCAGTATTATGTCGTGTGGAGACTTGCTGAGGATACTCCATCTTCCCTTTTATTAACGTAGATGTTAAACAGGACTGGACCCAGTATTGACCCCGGGGTGCAACACCAGTTGTTGACCTTCAAGTAGAAGAATGTCTGCTGTTTTATAACTATATTGCATTACCATGAAATTTCATGGTAATTGCAGTTTTTTCTCCTCTGAGCAGCTGAGCTCCAGCATAACTGCTCTTTCACTTCCACTCCTCAAAGGGAAAGGGGGAGAAAATATGATGAAAAGGGCTCAAGGATTGAGATAAGGACAGGGATATCACTTGACAATTATTATCATGGGTAAACCAGACTCATAGTAGGGAGACTGATAAAATTTATTACCTATTACTAACAAGCTAGAGCAGTGAAAAACAAAAACAAACCAAAACCACCTTCCACCATCCACCCTCTTGTATGTCCTCCCCCTGAGTGGCACAGGGGAATGGAGTAAAGGGGCTGTGGTCAGTCCCTAACACTTCATCTCTGCCACTCTTTCACAGTCACACTCTGCCTCTGCTCCACATGGGGTCCCTCCCACAGGATGCTGTCCTACCCGAACTGACCCTGTGTGGGCTTCGCACAGTCAGCAGCTCTTCCAGAACTGCTCCAAATATGGGTCCATATCTTGGGGTCCATCTGTCAAGAGCAAACTGCTCCAGCATGGGTCCCCGACAGGCATCAGTTCCACTCAGACCCCCTGCTCCTGTGTAGGCTCCTCTCCACGAGCTGTAGCTCCAGCCCAGGGCCTGCTTTGGTGAGGTCTCTCTATAGGCTACGGCTTCCTGCAGGCCACATCGACCTGCTCCACCATGGTCTTCTCCACAGGCCACAGGGGAACTTCTGGTCAGGTGCCTGGAGTACCTCCTCACCCTCCTTCTTCACTGACCTTGGTGTCTGCAGCGTTATTTCTCACTCCTCACTCTCCCAGCTGCTGTTGTTTGGCAGTTCTTTTTTGTTTGTTTGTTTTGTTTGTTTATTTGTTTTCCTCTTTTGTAAATATGCTTCCACAAAGTTGCAAACAGCATCGCTTTTTGGCTTGGCTCTGGGCAGTGGTGCATCCCTTTTGCAGCCAGCTGAATCTGGCCCTTATCTAACATGGGGCAGCTTCTGGATTCTTCTCACGGAGACCATCCCTGCAACCCCCTCTACCAAAACCTTCCCATGTAAATCCAGTACAGGAATACGAGTTATTTATCACATCTCATTTCTTAAAATATTCTGTAACAGAGAAAATCAGGTTGCTGTGATGAGAATGTATTGGTTTCTTTAAGTGTTGATGGTGTTTTTGTTTAATCTAGCAGGCAGGTAAGCACCACACAGCTGTTTGCTCACTCCCACCCTTCCTCACACTGGGATGAAGGAGAGAAGGGGCGGGGGGGGGGGGGAGGAAGTTAAATTTCATGGGTTGAGATAAAGACAGTTTAATAGAACAGAAACCAAAGGGATATTAATATAAATATTATGATAAAAGAATATTCAAAGCAAGTGATGCACAATGCCCATCCAGACCCTGAACAGCAGACCTCCAGCTTTATTGTTCGGCATACTGCCATATGGTATAGAATATCTCTTTGGCCAGTTTGGGTCAGTTATCTTTGTTCTGTTCCCTCCCAGATTTTTTTGCACCCCCAGCCTCCTCACTGGTAGAGCAGTATGAGAAGCTGAGAAGTCCGTCACTTAGTGTTAGCACTGCTCTGCAACAACTAAAACATCAGTATGTAATCAGCATTATTCTTATCTGAAATCCAAAACATAGCAGCATACCAGCTACTAGGAAGAAAACTAACTCTATCTCAGATGAAACCAGGACAGATGGTTTACAAGATTCTTCAACAAAATAGTGACACAAAATATTTGAAATAAGTATATAGCCTTCTCATGCTTGACAAGACAGTCCATTATTTAGCTAAAATTTAGTTCTTAATCTCCACTTACTTAGCTATAAATCAGGATTTTTGAAAGAAATTTGACCTATTATAACCAAAGGAGAAGAGTTTGAAATCTGAATGAGAACAATCTCTGCATGAGTCTGCAGTCAACAATTAACTTTCCAAATGCCTTAAGCAGAAATAGTTCATAGACTTGCAAATCCCCAGAGCAAAGGGAAAAAGATGACTGTCTTTGATATAATCCAAATTCATTTGAAATTACTTTTGATGTAAAGTCAGTTTCCACTCTGAATTTTAAATTTAAAAAAAAGAAAAAGCAGCTGATGTTGAATGTGAACAGCATCCATTCATATCTATTAACTGCAGAAATATGACTTTAAATATTCTCAGATGAATTGCTAAACTACAGAATATTATGAATTGTTACAGTGAATTAAACACTTTTTTTTTTTTTTTTAATTCAAGGAGTGAGTTACAGTATATTGTGGATAATGGCATCTCCTTTAGTAAAGAGTCAATCGATCTCCACTCAACAGTAAAATAGAGTGAAATATGAAAATAACACTGTTCACAACGAGTAAATGACTTTATAACATGAGGAATTGTTCCTCAGATTAGATAAATAAATAAATAATAAAATAAAATATTTAGTACTACCCAGTTTGATATATTTTGCATTTATTTTTATTAGTTTCTTATTAGAGAGATTCATAACATGAAGTTCTGATTTAATTGCAGTTAACAGAAGTTTACCTACTCAGTTCTGAGGCATTCGATTTTTTTTCAGACTTCACTGTGGAATACACCAATCCCTTTTCTCCCTATTCCATGAAAAATTTTGTCATAAAGTGAAAGAAATTAGAGCCTGTATGAGAGAGAAACTACTTGGTAAGAGAGTAAAAATACACTTTGTTATCTAAGACTGAAAAGGTAAGTGATGAGTCTATTTTTTGTAAGTCTAATAAACATATCTCCTAACTAAGGTAAGGAAATAAAAAGGAACAAAACAAAACCAAAAATTAAACTTTTCTATTGTATAGCACTATGATTACCTAGATTGGCATTTCAATATTTTTTATTTTTTCTTTATTACTTTATAAAATACTGTGTCCTTCAATGGCACCCCGGAGCTAAAGAGTGTTAAATGTAAAAGTATATTAAGACAATAATGCATGTTGTCTACTCGTTGTAATTAGAATGTTACATTTTAATATCAAAAAAATATTTCATTTTTTAAGAAAAACATGCTACATTTGGTAAAAATTTTAGAATTTAATGCAAAATCAAAAATAAAAATGCAAAACAAAAAAAGAAGAGGTGATTAATCATATTTAGAAAGTCAATTTCTTAAAATCATAATGCTATTTTCAGGCATTTGTACTTTTTGGCTGAACCATCATAAAATTCAGAATGCTTAATAAAAGTTCCACATTTACTGAAAAATAAGAACCAATGAACTAGTCTTTTTAAAATTTACATATAAATAGCTTAATATGTTATTTTTAACAGCTCTTTTAAGTAATTGATTGAAAATTTTTATTTTTCTCTTCAGTGACTTATGTAGTCTTCTTATTTGAAATTACATTAATTATTTTTAAGTCCTGTAGAAATCAATGATTGTTTTTATATTACTTTTCAAATATATACGTATATATATATGTATATATATATATACGTATATATTTGAAAAGTAATATATATATATATTTGACAGGTAAGTGTTTGAATTAACGGATATGCTTTGTCACGGTAATTTTGTCAAGTTGTAATTTTATTTTATTTTTAACAAGAAAGGGAAGAAAAAATATATGTATATGATTAAAAGAAATTGAAAGCTGAATATTTAGCATGTGTAGCTTGATCTTATAAATTGTACCAGACTTTTCTTTTGCCTCACACTTGTGAGTAATCTCATTGAACTCCAGGACTTTTCACATGATAAAGCATTAGCAGAACTGGCCCTGAGATAGTACAGGAAATTAAAGATTCATAAAATTGCTCATAGTGGAAATTATAATGCACTTTCATCATATCTGTGTGGTAAGTGACTTTGCTGACTATGTTCCTGGCATTATAGCCTTTATTATACTCCTTTATTTTCCCTACAGTTGAGATCTGATATCTGATTTTACATGGGAGTGAAAATCATTTTCTAAAAAATCTGAAGTTCATAAAGGTAATGTTTGACCATAATTTTTATACATTAGGAAACTCATTTTTTCCCTCACAGACACATAGCAGGATCCGTCATCCAGACTTTAGTAACTCACAAGTCCAGTATTTGATATGGAGAATTTCTCTGTTTATGTATTCATACAAAGACCTTATACATTTTGTGATAAGTATAAAATAGCAATTTGTTGTTGTTGTACAGAAGAAGATAATAAATCATTTTAGCATAACTTCTTCAGTCTCATCAACCAGCATGGGATCCCTGTTAGTCTTAGAAACCTGACAGACTTGATGAGCATTCCTGCTGTTTTTGTTTTTTGACTGACATGTACTTTCATTTGGCATCAATCAAAGAAGACTCGGGTATTGCTTGAACTCATTTCAGAAATGGTATTGCATTTTTCAGTTGTGTTTAAACTATATTTCTGCATCCTATACAACTAATATTTGACTGACATCTAATCTAACATAAAAGGAAAAATATGTAATTAGCTCCCACTCAGAAACCCTCATTTTAAGTCCCTTAAGTTCCTAGTCAGATTATAAATTGACTTTTTTTTTTTTTTTTTTTTTTTTTTTTTAAGGGAGACGTTTACAAGGAATAGGTTATCTGTATTAACTGTCACTTATGAGATGAGATTCTGTTGAAAAAGTCATGTTTAATTCAGTTCTCTGATTAAATACTGGCAAAAGTTTTGACAGCTATACACACATTTAGTGGAGTGACTTTCTCTGTAGTATACTTCATTCTAAAAGACCAGTGTTTTTTAAAGCAAAGGAAAAGGGAAAGGAAGGGAAGGGAAGGGAAGGGAAGGGAAGGGAAGGGAAGGGAAGGGAAGGGAAGGGAAGGGAAGGGAAGGGAAGGGAAGGGAAGGGAAGGGAAGGGAAGGGAAGGGAAGGGAAGGGAAGGGAAGGGAAGGGAAGGGAAGGGAAGGGAAGGGAAGGGAAAAAGTACAAGGAATGAATATAAACAAAATACTAAAAAATAAAATGGGAAAACAAAACAAAACAAAAAAAACAACAACCAAACAACCAAATAACAAACAGTATGCTCCCAACAAATCTATGCTTTTCTACACTGTTGTGTGCAGTTGTTATCAGTAGCGGGGTTTTGGTTTTGTTTTGTTTTTGCTGTTTTGTTTTTCCCTATCTCAAAAATAAAATACTACAAAAGGAGAATATTGAAAAAGGAAAACAAAAACAAAAACAGAAAAAGTGTTTTAAAACAGTTTCCTGAATCACTGAACAGGAGGACCCAAGTTTGAAAAAGAGATTAATTAAATGGGGTATGGTAAAAGTCTATTAAATCATGGGTGACATGAATGATGATCAACTCTTCACTATCTGTTCCAAAAACATAAATAAGGATCATGAATTTAAATATGAGTAGGAAGATTTAGAATAAGCAAAACAATATACCTCCTCTCAAAAAGGTCCATCTTTGATGCCAACCAATCTGCAAAAGGATTACTGATACAAAATTTTGCAGAAGCTTAAGGGGACACTAAGAAAGTATTTATAAGAAAGATCAGTTAAGAGTAATTGAATAGACTTCAGATATCAGAATCAGGAAATTTCCAGAGCTAAAAACAGCCAAAAAGACCAGGAAAGTACCCATGGTTACTCACCATAAATGGATGTTTACTTCCTATTATTATCACTTTTAGGAAAAGAAAAAAAATATCTTGGGCTAGACTGACTTTTGTTCTGAAGCAATAAATCATTCTTCATATATATTTTTTTCAAATAATATGAAAATTTTAAATCATAATTGCTCTCACTCAAGTGCAGAAAAATGATTGATTAAAGCAAATTTTCATAAACACCTATATGTTACCATAAACACCTATAAGTTTCCATAACACATGTGTTTCTTGACGTACCAAGAACTGCTTTAGTGATAGATTCGGGAAAATATTTTGCTGAATGGATTATAAGACTTAAAGTTATCTTTAAGAAAGGATTTGAGAAAATGTTACTAATAAGTTATTTTTGATACAAGCATGTGAAGAACCACCATGCTTATGAAGCGTAGACTTTAATTTCTTCTATAAAAAATGTTCTACTGATGATATTTTTCCATTTAAATTAAATACTCAACAGTTTATTGAGAGAGGGAAAAAAGGAAAAATGCAAATATTTGTATTTAAGATATTAACCTGTAATAAAAAAGAGACATATCTGAGGGCCTCCTCAAAAGGATGAATTGTATTTGATACAAAATGCATAAATCAATATCAGAACAAAGAAAAGAAAACAAAATTTCCATTTCTGGGAGTAGTTCCTTAGGCATTAGTTCCCTTACAAGAAATCTTTCGTTCTTTCCTGCATGACATTTTTAAGCAGGCAACTAAAAAATGTTTTCATTCAGTATATCCAACTGAAAAAAATCTAGAGTCAACTGTGGTGCCCAAGATATAGCTTAATGTTAATATCCACGAACATCTTTTAAAAGTACTAGATTTTCCTTATACAATCTCTTTTATAATTAAACTTTTGGTGTCTTTTCAGCTGTCCTTGTAGATGGCCAGTATCTCTCAGAATTTCTTTAGTGTGTGCTTGAAGACTATTACTTGAGAACAATTGAAATGTTTATCTGTTCAAGTTTATCTGTTCAATGTTTATCTGTTCACATCTAGCATTGTGTTTTCTTTCACATTTAACTCTGTTGCACGTAAGCATCTTACAATATTAAATTCTCTTGGCAAAACGTATTAGAAAAATGAAAGACAGACTATGCTACAGTCTCAAGACTCAGTTCTCATTTTCATGACTCAGTCTCAAGACTCAGTTCTCATTTTCATTTAAAGTATTTATTAATTTTCAGTTATTAGAATCATTAATGAACTGTTACTGTACTCACAATTGGCTTTATGTAACAAAATGTCCAACTTTCAGGATAGCAACAAAATCTAAATCAGGTACCATTTCTACTCTCTGAAATAGTTGATGAAAATATATTTAATAATTTATATTCTTAAAGAATTTCTATACTTTTAAACTTCTTGGTTTTGTTTGTTTGTTTGTTTTTCAAATATGTCTTAAATGTGAAACTCTCACTTCATGTTCTTTAGAATATTATACAACTCTTCAGAGGGCATATAATTCTCAGACACATAGATAATTATACTTACACAATTATTACTTCTTTTTCTGTTTTATCAAATTAATTACCAGAAGTTTTACTCCATTGATGCTGCTGAATTTAATGAAGACTGCTGGCAAATATTATATTTTTTCAACACTCGAAAGCCGCAAGAGTGTGTTTTCTAATACAGGTTCTTGTGGTTTCTAATATTGTTCAGATGCAAACTGAGCAATATACCAAGCACTTCAGTAGAAGTGTTACTGTTTCCACTGTCATGTGTAATGATGACAAACAACCATAGCCAGAAGTTACCTTTTAATGATAACTTGACTAATTAATTGATACGTTCAGCAACATGGGGCCTGGACATTAAAAAATTAATTATGCACAGGGATAAGCATGAATAATACAGGCTTTACTCTTTATTGAAAGAAAAGTATGCAAGCAGCTGTTCCATCATTAATAGAAAAAAGATAATTAAAATGAATAATTGTTATAGCAGAAACAAACAGCAGGCTCTGTGAATTATAAAGCTCTAAATCCACTGAAACCTTGAGATGGAGTTATAGCCTAGTGAACATTTCCTAGCTTTTATATCCATGAACCAGATACATGCATCAGATACATGCATCAATATTCCAACCATTTCCCTGATACTCCTCCCACTGCTTGTCCTCTTATCTGTACCTATCCTGGGAGAATACTTGTATATAACCCTCCCACCCTCTCTCTCTCTCTCTCTCTCTCTCTCTCTCTCTTTCCCTATTTTTTTTGTTTGGTTGTTTGGTTTGTTTTCTATTCTTACCAAAATATCTATTCTTTAGCTTTTCCTTCCTCTTATGTTTTGGGGAGTATGCCATGCACTTTAGTAAAAGCTGAAATTACTTAATACAAAGCTGTTCTTTCATCCCTGGAGCTGAACAATATATGTCATCTATTCCTCTAACTTCAAGGCTGGTGGTACTAGAGAAGAGCATTTGAAACAGGTTTTAGTAAAAGGCAAATTCTCCTAGGATATTAAATTTTGTCCATGGATATTGTAATAAAACAGTAAAAGAATTATAAAAAATACACCATAAACCTAAGCATTCCAGGTCCATTAATTTACAAAAATACAGTTAGGAATATTTTTCAGTTAATTGAACTGTTTATATCTTGTGTTCTAGACCTTAGCAGTTTTCTGGTAAAGTATCATTTTGATCATAACTTAGATGTTTAAGACCCTGTATTCACAGCTACGTAGGAAATAAATGATTGTTGCCCCCTGAATCCACATATTAAGCTGACCTTGAGATACGTCTTCTATACAAATAATAATCTACCTCTTAAAATGTATGTACAAAAACCAAAACATCTGGTAAAAGCTGTAATTATGGAATCATTTTTCTTTGCACTGAAGCAAATTCCACTGAAGTGACTTAAATCTTCCAATCCACAGAGAGTCTTTCATGAAGCAGAAAGCAGTTACACAGTGATCTAAAGATGAGCAGACTTGTTTTTACTCTTTTAGTGAAACAGCTGAAATTTCCAGGATTGTTCATTCTCTAGGTTACTAGCCTACATGTAGTGGTGAGCATGTCAGAGAACTGTCACCTTGCACATATTGTCTTTCTTTTTTCACAGAGTTGTTCAGGGAAAATCTAGTCTCTGAAGCTACTGATAAAATTGAAATTCCAGAGGTGTTTTAAACCAGGCTTAGTGCTGTATCTCAGCCATATTTCATTACTCTTTGAGTGGGATCCAGAAATACATTAGCATCCTCTTTCATTGAACATCCGGAGTTGGAAGGGACCCACGGAGATCATTAGCCACCCAACTCCTGGCTCCACACAGGACGACCCAAAAATTGAATTAATTCACAGAGTTGTCCAAATTTTTCTTGAATTCTGGCAGGCTCAGTGTCATGACCAATCCCCTGGGGAGCCTGTTCCAGTGCCTGACCACTGGAAGGAAAACCAGGACTACAAACCAGAAGCCATCTAGATGCTGTCATATGCTGTGACATATATCTGTTAACTCTCTAGTACAATATAACATTTCTACAACATATATTGAAAAAGCCTTACAACACAGTAGTCCACAATGAATATTTGGTTCTGAATATTCATAGGGGTACAGAAGAGTTATTTTAGTAGGCAGGATTATACCAAAGAGAAAGTATAGTGGTAGGTATGAATACATTAAAGTCGTAAGTCTTTTTAATGTTCTAAATAGTAAATATGGACAATATGATCACGGACTAAATCAAAGGAAAATAAAAGCCAGCTTAAAAATATGTTCTTCCTTAATAGACAATGACATCTTACATTGGTAGTATTGGTCCAGATTTTATTGTTTTCTTCAAAAGATTATACTTAAAATATGTTAAAGAGTCACAAATTAACATTTAAATATGGAAGCAGTATGGAAAATATACATGAATATGCATGGTATGTGCCATTATGCTTTAAGTACTTAGCTCTTACTCTGCTAGCATGGTAACAGAAACATATATTTTCATATCACTGCCTGAATCACAGTATTTTTGAATAATTCATGTACATTAAAAAAAAAATAAAAATCCATTAAAATGAAAACAAAATTTCATTTATACTGTATAGATTATATACAGAAACAATGACAAATTAGGAATTCATATGATATTTTGTTAGTATATTTTAGATTTAGTGATAACTGATTTTAAAAATGCTGGGCTTACTGTTATATGGAAGACAAATATATCCTTTCACTCCATGGCAAGTTCTTAACTATTTAGAATAATATTAAAATTATTTTCTAATTCTAGTGTATGTAGCAATTATTATTATTATTATTATTATTATTATTAAAATTTTATAATAATAATAATGAATAATAATAATTCTGGATGTTTAGAGTGTTAGGTCTGTCTGTTCTTCTAAGTTTCAGTCTTTGTCTATGTGGTTGGTTGACTCTGGCCATCAAGAAAACACCCTCTCTACCTCTCACTGTCTCCCCTCTCCCATGGGATGGGAAGAATGTAGAAAGAAGGCAAAAAGACCAGTGGATCAAGATCTAGACAGTTTAATAAGAAAGCAACAGAATCTGTGCACATAAAACGAACAGAATTAATTCACTACTTCTCATCTGCAGTCACTTCCTGAAAAGGATGTATAATGGTCACTTGGGAAGATAAACACCATAACCCTAAAAGAAAAGAAAAAAAAAAAAAAAAAAACCTTTCTCCTCCTTCACCTACGATTTTATTTCTGAACATGAACATTATATACTACAGAATATCTCTTTGGTCACTTGGGATCAGCTGTCCCAGCTATGTCACCTCCTAACCTCTTGCCACCCCCAGCCTACAGTCTTTTGGACAGGTGAGGTTTGGAGAAAAAGCTTTGGCACTGTACAAGCACTGCTCAACAAGAGCCAAAACTGTTACAAACACTGTTTTAGCTACAAATGTAAAGCACAGCACCATGCAGGCTTCTGTGAAGGAAGTTAACTCAGTTTCAGGCAGATCTAGTACAACCCATCACAAAGAAATGTATGTATTTCTGGCAGATAACTGGGAAGAAGTGCATCAACTATCACTATCCTGATCATGTAAAACTCCTTTCCCACAGTCATAAATCATTAATTGTTGTTGTTATGTATGATAGGGGGTCAAAGCCTAGCATTTAAGTATAAAATCAAACTAAATTAGTCAGACATTTGAACTCTGGATCTACTGACCTTGCATTTTGACTTGTCAAAAGCATACTAAGCATACTATGCATCAGCATACATATTATATTATTTTTTTTTTTTTTTGGTCAAAAGCTACCAGTGTTGCACTCAGACTTGCTATTGTAATCATTTACCGTTGTACAACACACAGCTCTTGGTTCTATTTGTGCTCATCAGTCACCTCCCAAATTCTTCAATGTCTACCGAAGAACTAAATGAATAGAATCATAGAATTGTAGAATTAAAGAGCATCTCAGGTTGGAAGGGACCTTGAAAGATCATTAGATCTAACATTTCATGGGAAAAGGGAGCCTAGATGAGATTTATCTTGCATCCTGTCAAATCACATCTTGAAAACTCTTAGTGGTGGGGATTCTGCTATGTCCCTGGACAGGTTGATCCAGTAATAGATTGTTCTCGTATTATTTTATAGTCTCTTAAATGCTAAAAATATTTTTATTTATTTATTTATTTGTTTGTTTGTTTTCAGGGAACTAAATGTAGCATTATAGCAATGTCAAATAAATGAATAAATAAATAGAATAAACGTGGCAGAATGTAACTTTCTGCTAATAACGTTGCACAGAACTTTTCTAGTACTTTTCTCTCCCTTTCACCTTCTTTAATCACAAACCTGACTGTTAGTATAGAAACCACAGATCTTTACAACATAGCTAGCAGTCACAGTGAGTTAAGGACATTAGTTGGCACTGGCAAATATCAGTTTCCTTATAATCATTAATGTTTTTTTTCAAACAATTTCAACTTATTAGAAAATTTCCTTCCTTCCTTTCCTTCCTTCCTTCCTTCCTTCCTTCCTTCCTTCCTTCCTTCCTTCCTTCCTACCTTCCTTCCTTCCTTCCTTCCTTCCTTCCTTCCTTCCTTCCTTCCTTCCTTCCTTCCTTCCTTCCTTCCTTCCTTCCTTCCTTCCTTCCTTCCTTCCTTCCTTCCTTCCTTTCTTCCTTCCTTCCCTCCTTCCTTCCCTCCTTCCTTCCTTTTCTTCTTTCCTTTCTTTCCTACATTTCCTACATTTCCCCCCCGTATCAATAATTTACCTGTTTAAATACAAACAGCTTAAATATAGTTGCAATTTGTAAAATTCCTCTTACCTAAAAGTGTTATATTACAGTCAACTTTATCTGAGCTAGATATCTAAATTGTTCTTATTGTTTATGAATAGAAACAGGCATGCCTAGGAACAGAATTAACAAACCCTAAAATAGCTGTCTTTCTACAACTGCCCCTTCATCTTCAGTGACATTGAAATAAGTCTGCGGCAATTGACATGGTTGTATATATTTGCATAATTGTGTTTGCTGCAGGGTGAAAAGAACTGTTCCTATCATGTATTTTTTTTGTGCTTTCAATGTTAAAATACACTGATTTTCATAGCAACACTGTCTGTCAAAACAACTCCTATAAACATAGGACTACTTGGAGCCAGAATGTGACATTTTCATACGTATTAAGTAGTTTTTTATTCCACAGATATCTTTGCTGCTTTGTCATTAGTATGTTTGTTTATTTGTTTTAATTGCAAATAATTAGTATAAATAAGGTTGGCAGACACATTTAACATATTATTTTAAAGCATATTACCTTCATTTAAACATATTTAGTATTGTAAGATGAAATACATATGGTTTTGAAAAAGACTTGAACAAAACAAAAACCAGTAACTATAATTTGCATATTGAAACCACACCAAAGTGTATTTACTTCATGTATTTGCATACATGGTATGCATCCTTCAAGTATCCAGAGGCATTCACTTAAAATAATTTTTGGTAGATGTGAAAAAAAGCATTTGAGAAATTGAAAAATCCATTAGCTAGATTAGAAATGAAAATAGTTTTTCCTTCTAAAAGGAATAAAAACTTCATATTCTAAATATTTCACACTTATTTTTGTTTAATAATATAAAAAATAGTGAACCAAAGAAGGCAACTAAATATTAATACCTTATGTAACTATACTATATGGATTTACCTAAAACACTTAGTTGAAACAGGTATATTAGGAGTCTGGTACCATAATCTAATATCATTATCTTATCAGCTAAAAATCTTAATTTAACATAAAAAACAAACAAACAAACAAACAAAAAAGTATTTTTTACTTTATATATATATACATATATATATATATAAAAAGAATGGACAGTTGAAAGAAATTAAAATATTGACTCATAAAAATAGAACGACATTTACACTTGTTTATCATTTTGACATTTCCCTTTCCTATAAGGGTTATTGTGGAAATTCAAGCACTATGGGATCATACAAATACCATCGTAAAGCTGTAATTTAAAAACAAATCATAAAGAATGATTATGTCTTATTTTTTACTCAGCTAAACTTTCATTAAACTCTTTCTGGAATTTTGTCTGAATGAGGATTGCACAAATGAGCCTTTTATTATTACTTTACAGCTCCTTTAAGTGCATCTTTCAAAAGTCATTGCAAAGGCAAAAAGGATGTGTGAAAACATTGGATGTAATTAAAAAAAAATAGGTCTCAGACTTTTAATATTCTGTACAATCTATGTGATGGATGTGCTTCCAAATTTGGAATTTTAACCCCACATTGCTAGCTGAAGAAATCATACCAAGATGAAAGAAAAGACCCTAGGAAAAGGATCTGGGGGTATTAGTCAATGCTTGCCTGACAGGTTGGGTCAATGGGCTAAGCCCAATGGGATGAGGTTCAGTACGGCTAAGTCCTGCACTTTGGTCACGACAGCACAATGCAGTGCTACATGCCTGGGGGAGAGGGGCTGGAAAGCTGCACAGAGGAAAAGGATCTGGGGGAGTTGGTTGATGCTTGCCTGAACATGAGCTGGCAGTGTGCCCTGGAGGTATAGAAGGCCAAAGGCATCCTGGCTTGTACCAGAAATGGTATAACCAGCAGGACCAGGGAGGTGATTGTCCCCCTGTACTCAACTCTGGTGAGGCCGCACCTCGAGTACTGTGTTCAGTTTTGGACCCCTCACTACAAGAAGGACAATGAGGCCGTGGAATATATTCAAAGAAGGGCTACAAAGGTGATGAAGGTCATGGAACAAAAGTCCTATGAGAAGCAGCTGAGGGAACTGTGGTTATTTCGTCTGGAGAAGAGGAGGCTCAGGGGAGACCTTCTTGCTCTCTACAGCTGCCTGATAGGAAGGCGTGGGGATCTGGCTGTCAGCCTCTTCTTGTGCATAATTAGTGATAGGACTAGAGGGAATGGTCTCAGGTTGCACCAGGGGAGGTTTAGATTGGGAATTAAGAGAATTTTCTTCTCAGAAAGAGTAGTCAGGCATTGGAATGGGTTGCCCAGGGAAGTGGTGGCATCACTGTCCTTGGGGGTGTTCAAGGAAAGGTTGTACCTGGTGCTTAGGGATGTGGTCTAGTGGGTGATATGGATGGTAGGGGTATGGTTGTACCAGATGATCTTGGAGGTCTTTTCCAACCTTAATGATTCTATGAGTCTATGATCCTGTGATTCTATGAAATCAACTTGAGTGCCTTCAGTGACAATGAAGCATTTAAATTCTAGCCTATTCCATAGGAGTACCAGCCCACCATACTTGCAGACTATGATCAGTACTTAGAGGCAATACTGAGTTCAGTTCAGAGGAACAATGGTACTTTAGGGACAACAGTTTATTGTTAATGTTCTTTCCCCTGCTCCTCGCATCTTAAGGTAATTTAAACACATAGTTCACATTTCCCAGGAAACTGCTCGAACCAACAGACTATCAAACTCTTCAGAATGGTGCCAGTAAATCAGTCATTGAAATATCTGCTAGAATGAATCCAGGATTTAAGGACAAAGAAGAGAAATAAACAACATGGAATGTTATCGTGTTCCACTCATTTGTCAAGGGCATTGACTCAGTAATGTGATTTCTGGTACCTGCTTATGCATCCTGCATTTAAGTAATATTTAGTAAAATGCTGTAATGGTACTGGGGACAAAGACAAAACTTAAGTTTACCTCCCTTCCACACTTTTTTTTGAAAGGGTTCCCAAGAATACAAATTCTAAAGCATCTGGAACCTTTATGAGGATGGAAAAAAGTGAAAGAAACCTTATCTCCAGTTTAATGACTCTGTTGCAAGATCTCAGTGACAAGGCTGAAAACATTTAACTTTAAACAATGATTTGTTTAAAAAAAGATTTTATGTTTACATGTACTTATTAAAATGTATTTGCATTGACATATTAGCACATATTTGCATACATATATGTACACAAGACCCAGAAAATTATTTTTGGTCTCTAAAAAAGAATGCAAATGAAGTCTGAAGTTAAACTTTGCTACAATTTTCAATACACTAACCAACTAATAAAAGTAACATTAATTTCCATATTATTCAAAGATTTTGTATTCTAGCAGAGATTTTGCTTTTTTTTTTTAAATGTTTGTATACAAAAACACAAACAAACAAACAAAAAACTATTTTGTTCGCCTTATTTTAATTCATAAAGAACTCAATATGGAAAATACAACATATTTTTCTTTCAAATTTTCTTTGCAGTATATTGAAAATAATTATATTTATTAAAAGTGACAAAAAAGATTCCTGAAACTGAAGATTCACTGGATTTTTCTCCTGTTTTGTGTTTATTGTCCTATCTTCCATTCAGAACAGTTAAATTAATTGTTTTTAATAGTAGACTTAGCCTGTAGGAGTCTTTTGTCTTTCAGTGAAGTGAGATCTGAAGGTATTTGGATTTTTAAGAGGAGACATAGTTGTTGAAAGCCAATTAAATTATTTATTTATTTCAAATTCTTCAGGTACAAGAGAGAAACAACATTAAATTCAGAATCAAATTAGTTTGGACATAGAAACTATATGAATTTTAGAGGAGCTAAAATTAAAATATCCATTGAAGAAAAAGGAACTATTTCATAAAGATTCCCACGTCTTGAGGGAAATATGTCATTCCCACAGAACTGTGCTGGAAAAAAATAGAAAAATCTACCTTTTCCTCTCCTGACTTCAAAATACAAAGCTGAAATTTCATCCAAATATAGACCTTGTGCTGTTCTGATTCCTACGTTGTTCACCCAAATGAGGCAACAGAAAGAAAAAAAAAAAAAAAAGCTGCTGGCAGGAGCCAAGTTCTAAGTGCATAATAAACCTTGTTGAAGGAATTACTGCTGCTACTGCATAGTAAATTTTCACGTATACTTACAAAGTATTTTGCATGTCTCTGTACTGATCAAGCAAAACACATCAGATTGGTACTGCTGGTTCACAGATTGCCACACAATCTAATATTGCCACACAATCTGAGCCTCATTGCACATGTATACAAATTGCCTTAAAAATGAATTCTTCCTCTGAGTTAGTGAGTATTTAGGAAGTACTATTTTTTTTTTCTTAGTGGGTTCTAAAGAAAAAATGACCTCAAAACAATTGCTGTTCTCCAGAATCACAACCTGTAATAAATAAATAAATCAATAAATAAATAGATTAAAATAGAAACCTCTAAATAGAATGGAAGTTTGTAAAAAAGTCCCCCTTTAGCCACATGACATACATCTTAGGATGCTCATGCATTTAACATATGTATTAATTTAGCTGATGATGCTTTATTAGTTTGAATAGAAGACAATACTTTGTAACTTTTACTAAACAATGTTTCTTTCCTCCTTGCTTTACCATGACTTCTGCAGATTAAGCTATGAGAATTTTTTTTTTTTTTTTTTTTTCAGAAATCTTCAGTATAGGACAAGTTTAGAGTTCCAGTTACTGTTTATATTCTTCTTGTTATAAGTCTCAGTTGTAAAAGGATTTGTTTATCCATAATGTAGTCTAAGCTATAACCTCAGTGTACTGGGTTTATATGGCAAGGGTTTGGTAACAGAGAGCTGCATGGGTGGCCTCTGTGAGAAGAGTCCAGAAGCTGCCCCGTGTTAGATCAGAGACCATTTCATCTGGCTCCAAAAGGGACCTGCCGCTGACCAGAGCTGAGCCAATAAATTATGCTGATTGGGCCTCTGGGAGAGTAGATTTAAGAAAGAGAAAAAACTTCTGTGCAACAGTAGCTGGGAGAGAGGAGAGAGAAACAGCCCTGCAGACCCCAAGGTCAGTGAAGAAGGAGGGAGAAGAGGTGCTCCAAGTGCCAGAGCAGAAGTTCTCCCGTGGCCTGTGGAGAGGCCCCTGGTGGAGCAGGCTGTCCCCCTGCAGCCCATGGGTCCCACACGGAGCAGATCTCCACGCTGCAGCCCGTGGAGGAGCCCACGGTGGAGCAGGTGGATGTGGCCTGGAGGAGGCTGTGGCCCATGGAGAGCCCCCGCAGGAGCAAGCCCCAGGCCAGAGCTGCAGACCATGCAGGAGCAGGTGATCTGTCAGGAGCTGTCACCCGTGGGGACCCAGGTTGAAGCAGTTTCCTCCTAACAGACGGACCTCGTGGTATGGACCCATACTGGAGCAGTTCCTGAAGAGGTGCTGCCTGTGGGTAGCCCACACAGCATCAGTTCAGGAAGGACGGCATCCTGTGGGAGAGACACCACGTTGGAGCAGGGGCAGAGAGTGACCATGAAGGAGTGACAGAGATGAAGCATTAGGGACCGACTGCTGCCCCATTCCCTGTTCCCGTGTACCGCACAGGGAGAGGAGGTGGAAGAAGGTGAATGGGGGAAGGTGTTTGCTTTTAGTTTCTCATTC